>NC_052530.2:1500000-1800000 GCF_016746365.2 Drosophila yakuba | reverse complement strand
ACACTCGCAGTTTCGTTCTCGGGTCTTTATTTGAGGTCAGTTCACAATGTCGAGGGCTTAGGGAAGCGTCACCGTTCCGAGACTAGGGTGAACAATTGGTGGGCTCTCAAAGGCATACGCCTCGCTAGCCACAACCTCTTGTCCCTTGCTCTGTCCCGGCCGGTCCCGCCAGACGCTTGTTCAGTTCCTTCCGACGCACCGCGCTATCGCCCGGATACGCCGCAGTCCCTGTAGCAAGACGCCCAGTGAAAGACGAACGTTCCACCCTACCTTTTCTCTTCTGCCGGTGCGGTCGGACCTGGATGTCCTGCTCGGCGGCCTGGCTCCACTGTCTTACCGCATTCGTCGTCCTGGGTGGCGCGGACCTTCGTTGTTGGGCGCTCGTCGCGTGGGCTGAGAATTGTTGTCGTACTCACGGAAGCTCACGGAAGCTCACGGCTGTGATCCCCAAGGCAAACGCCTGTGGAACAGCAACGCGTCAACCCCACGTCTGGTTCGGACTGGTGGCGCCGGTACCACGCCTGCTTGGATTGCACGGGCACACCAGGCTATCGCCTGGTTCAAGCACGCGATCTCCTACACAGTCCACCGGGTCTACACCACAATCCCTGCCGCTTCCTCGGGTGCCCGCTTAGGTCTGGCCTCTCCTGTTGTTTGCCTCCTGGCTACTCGTGCTTCGTCGTTTGGACCTCAGCTACCTGCGTCTCAGTTCGGAGACCTTCTCGTCCCCAACGTCTTGACGTAGCGATCTTGCTCCTTGGTGACTATCACGGTCGTAGCTCCTCTGCTGACTTTGTTCTACGTTGCTGACTCGTACACTTGCTTTCCTTGACTGTCGGTCCCGCTTCCAGCGCTCGGCCTGTTTATATAGGCCTCCTCTAACGGTTTAACCCTTTGATCTCCAGTCTCCGGATCCAAAGTCCATGATTTTACCGTTGGCCCGGTCCAAAGTTCGATTTGTCCCGTTATTTGCCTTTGAGCCTGCTGACTCTCCAAACTCTCTTTTCAGCAAGTCCGGAGTCTCCATCCTCTCTTTCTCCACTTCCCGAGTCTCCAAACTCTCTTCCTCTAGAGTCTCCAAACTCTCTTTCTCCAGCCCAGAGTCTCCAAACTCTCTTTCTCCGAGCTTCGCACTGCCGTTACTACGCTTTGCGTAACTGGCAACGGCAGGCCCTCCTTATGCGATCACTATTCGCATTTGTGCGGAGTTTTAACTCCTCACATCTCCCCCTTTCTTCGGGAAAATTTAAAATCCGGCCCTGCGGTTACCGCGGAACACTCTTGGGATTCCGTCAACGCTCACAGCTCCGTCTCGAGTTCCACAGCGCCGATCTCCTTTGAGTGTATTCCTCCTTCGTAATTTCAAACTTTGCCGCTCATACGTACTTCCGTGATGCTTCTTCATTCTATGCTCTTCTTCCCGCATTCCACATTTTCGTCTTCTCGTCATCTGGTCACACCATTCGCCGTTGATCGATTGTTACCGATAGATCCCGATAACTCCCGTTGGGGCGGCGTTGCCACTTGGTGACCCTGGTATTTCCGTAGTGTGACCCGTCATGTGCTGCTTTTTCCGATGTCTTTGCCCATCGATTGGCACTATCGAGTGCCGATCGACCGCCTTGTGATCGAGGCGCCCCCTTCCCTTAGCTTTGATGACTATAAACAAAATTTTGGCGGTAAGTTGGAATATAAACAACACGTTTCATCCTTGTAATCCTCGACTTTTTTTTTCCCCCGCAGACTCATTTGGCGTGCCTTGCGGTACTGCTGTACCGCCCCTCCTCTTTCCTCGGGAGTATGTGGGTTCCTTGGTCCGGTGGTTGTTGAGGCAGGATTCTGGTTCGTTCGTGGTCCGTTTCCGTTGACTCTCGCCTTGGCCTGACGCTAGAACGGTTGCTGGATGCGTAATCTGCACCCGTTGACTCTCGCCCTGGCCTGACGCTAGAACGGTTGCCGAGCCTAGTCCGTTCTCAGGTGCTGTCTTCCTCAACTTCCCGTCGTTTGTGCCTTACTCTTCCCTGGTGGTGGTTGTCGCGGCAACACTCTGGTTCGCTCGCGGTCCGCAGCCGTTGACTCTCGCCTTGGCCTGACGCTGTAATGGTTGTCGGACTCGCAGTCTGCATCCGTTGACTCTCGCCTCGGCCTGACGCTAGAACGGCTGCCGAACCCAGTCCGTTCTCAGGTGTTGTCGTTCTCCTGCATGCCTTCCGATGAATCCGACTCCACGTTCTTGCCACCATTCTCCTCCTGATCCTGCTGTTTTAGGTCGCTGACATGTACCGTGCGTTCCTTTTTGTTCGTCCGGTGGCGAATCTTACATATCACTGGCGATATGAAATCCACAATTTGGTACGGTCAATCGAACCTCGGAGCTAGTTTGGCCGCAAACCCTTCGGCCGCTTTAGACAAATGGTGCTCCTTGGCCCACACCACTTCACCAACGCTTGGCTTCCACTGCCTTCTCCGCAGGTTGTAATGCCTTGCTAGGTCCTGGGACACCCTCTCTAGGTTCCTGCGCACAATCTCGAAGACCTCTCTCATCTTCTCAGCGTTTCCTTCCGGTGACTCTGGTTGCCTTCCCGTACCTAGCGTTTCTCTGTCATAGAGTGCGTTCGGTAGTCTTGGATCGCGGCCCTGTGTCAAAAATGCCGGTCAGTAGCCTGTGGAATCTGAAACACTGGAATTCACAGCCAGCATGATTTCGGGCCACCTTTCATCCCAATTCCTCTGGTTCTGTCCGGCAAACTGCGCTATCATTGTCTTCACAGTGCGGTTTGCTCTCTCTGTCGGATTCTCCTGTGGGGTATACGGTGCCGTAAACTGCTGCTTTATCCCCATGTCGTTGAGGAACTTCTTAAAAGCCCGGCTCGTGAACTGCACGCCGTTGTCCGTGATCACCAACTTCGGTACTCCAAATCGTGAGACTATGCGTTCCCTGAACGCTTATTGCAACGTTTCCGCCGTGGCTGTTCGCAAAGGCACCAACTCCGTTTACTTCGAAAACCTGTCGATCAGTACCAACAACATACTGTTTCCGTGCTTCGTTCTTGGTAGTGGTCCGACGAAATCGGTCGCCCAGGGTTCCTCTGGGATCTGTGTCAACATCTTTCCCGCCGCCTGCCGCTGATTCGGTTTGAACCTGGCGCAGTCCTCGCACTTCCGAACGTAGGCCCTTGCGTCTCTCTGCATTCCTGGCCAGTACTACCGGGCTGCAAGCCGTGCAATCGTCTTCCGACTGCCTACATGACCGGCTGCTGGGGCGTCGTGGTTTTCACGCAAGACCGTTTCTCTCAGCTGCCGCGGAGCACATAGCTTCCAGGTCACTACATCTTCGTTCCCTGCTCTATGCGGAATCTGCCTGTAAAGGGTGCTACCCTCCCACACGTAGTCTGGGAATTTTTGAAGCTGTGCTTTTAGTTTTTCTCGCATTTCCTTGATCCAGCTGCACTCTGATTCGGCCCCCGTGTCCTGCGTTTTTCTCAGCATATCGGGTTCTGCTGAGACCGACTCTGGCAGTGGCTGCCTCGACAATGCGTCTGCTACCACGTTCAACCGGCGTTTCCTGTATGCTACCTCGAAGTCATACTGCTGCAGCTCCAACGCCCATCTGGCAATTCTTCCCGAAGGGCTTTCTATGCTGTTCAGCCACTTCAGCGCCATATGATCCGTCACCACCTTAAAGTGGTAGCCCTCAAGGCCTTAGGCCTTAGGACACAATTGCCAAGCACTCCTTCTCCGTTGTCGAGTAGTTCTTCTCGGCTCCGTTTAGGGTCCGGCTGGAGTAGGAAATGACCCTTTCGCCATCTTCTGTGTCCTGCGTGAGGATTGCCCCAATCCCGTAGTCACTGGCGTCCGTTTGCAGGATGAACGTTCTCCCCAAGTCGGAGCACGCCAAGACTGGGTCGGTAACCAATCTGGCTTTTACCTCCTCGAAGGCTTGCTGGTGGTCCTGTGACCATGTCCACTTGGTACCCTTGCGGAGAAGGTCGTTGAGTGGTGCGCGCGAAGTCAGGCACGAAACGTCGGTACCACGATGCGACTCCAAGGTATTGCCTCAGTTCTCGGACCGATGACGGTGGTTCTAGCTGGGCTATCGCTGCTACCTTCTCTGGGTCCGTGCCTATCCCTTGGCTTGTGACGCGGTGCCCTACGTACAGAAGTTCTTGTTCAAGGAACTGGCATTTTTCCAGGTTTATTTTCAGGTTCGCTTTCTTCAAGCGACTTAATACCTCCCTGAGGTTTCTCTTGTGTTCCTCTAGGGTGCGGCCAAACGATGATGTCGTCTTGATACGCAAATGCATGCGGCGACATTTCCGGTCCAATCACCTGATCCAGGGCCCGTTGAAATGTGGCCGACGCGGAGTGTAACCCAAATGGCATCACCTTCCATTGGAACAGCCCTTTCCCTGGGACCGTGAAGGCCGTGAAGCCCCGGCTTGAATCTTCCAGTGGTATTTGCCAATACCCATCCTTTAGGTCCAGGCTGCTTATAAATCGCGCCTCCCTTAGTTGATCGAGGATGTAGTTTATCCGTGGCATCGGGTAGGCATCCTTTATGGAGTTCGCGTTTATCTGCCTGAAGTCCACGCATAGTCTCCATTTTCCTGTTTTCTTCTTCACCATGACTATGGGTGAGCTGTACGGGCTCCTTGAATGCTCTATCATCCCCATCTCCAGCAGTTCGTCCACCTTCGCGTTGATCTCCCCTTGAATCTTTGGATTCTTGGGGTAGTATCTCTGCTTAATTGGTTTATCGTTCTTCATGGTTATCGTGTGCTCGGCTATACTCGACGTTCCGGTCATGGCTTGAAACTTCGCGAGCTCTGTTTCCAGGAATTTGTTCACGTGGTCCTCTTCGCCGTCCTTTTGGACTAATGCGACCGACAACTTCTCCTCGAGCCACCCGTTGTGTCTGCCTCTGGCCGGTATTCGGATTTCATGACCGGCGCACTTGATCTCGGCCCCGACTTGCGTGAGGAAATTCCACCCCAGCACCAACGCATCCACTATACCTGGTAATATTAGCAGGCACATGACGAGTCGCCTGTTGCCGAACTCCACTCCTATTTCGAGCTTTGCGTTGATTTCGCCACACCTTCCATCTGCCAACCTAACCTGCCGTCGTATCCTTGTAATCGCTCCATGGGCAGCCAGCTTGTCCGCCAGCTCTTCACTTATAAAGCTTGCTGTTGCCCCGGTGTCGATCGTGGCCTTGTACGTGTCCCCACCGATCGTTACCGCTGCGGACAACTGCTGCTCCTCCTCGATTAGTTTTCCGGTTAGTTTGGAGAGGCGGCATCTTGCGACCCCGGCTCGTCTCTCTGCGGCTGGGATCGCTGGCCATTTCCCGCTCTCTGGCAGCATTCTGTGCTTCGGACTCCTACTTTCCCGCACATCCAGCAGAACAGCAGCCTCTGTTCTCGGCAGCCTCTTGCCCAATGGTGGTGTCCGCCGCACCTGCGACACGCTTCCTGTGGATTGGCAATATGGGTTGGGTTCTGACCCGGGTTGCCCCCTGACGTTGTTCCAGTGTGTCTCTGTGTGGTGACTGGCGGCCTCCATAGGGTCGTGTTTTGTCGCCTGGCCTGGACCGGGGTATATTGTGCCCACTGTTCCCGGGTATGCGTGCCTGGATCTCCTGAGTCCTCACACCTTCTGCACCTGACGTGTGTTGCGGCCGGGGCTTTGTTGAGGCTGTATTTGTGCTCTTCCGCAAATGCCTCCCGTTCCCTGTGCAGTTCCTCGTATTCATCTGCCAGGATCATGAGAGCCTCTAGGTCGTCCACGTGGTAGGATCTCAACGCTATTCGGAGGTCTGCCGTGCAGTTCTCCTTGATGAGCTCCAGCGTTTCTTTCTTCCCATACCCAAGGGGTCTTATCAGGGTCTGCATCTCGACCATGTAGTCCTTGAATGCCTCCCTGAACCCTTGCTTCCTTTGTCTCGCCTTGTCCGCGAGCTTCGTGAAATATCCCCTGGGCAGGAAATACGTCTGGAAACTGTCTATGAACTCGGCCCAAGTCCTCCAGTGCTTGTTGTTGGCTATGTACCACTTCAGCGCCTTTCCCTGCATTAATTCCGGCATGGCTCGGGGAATCATGTTCAGGTCCAAACCGTATGTGTTTGCGGACCATTCCACCTGCTCCAGGAATTCGAGGGGTTTTTCTTCTCCGTCGAAGCGAAAAGACCACTCTCTTACTTGCTTTGCTACTTTCGCGTAGTCTGGCGGGCTGGGCCTGGGTCTTTCTGGACTTGGCCTCCTTTCCCTGCTTGTCTCTCTCCGTTGCCCTTCTCGAAACATCTCCTCCATGTTCAGACTTGCGATTAAGTCTTCACCCTCGAGGTTCGTAAGCTTTATGCTTGGACCTGGTCTGTCCGGATATGCTGCCTCCAATTCTGTCCAGACTGCTGCGAGCTTTGGGTCGTTCTCTGTCTCTGCGTAGTACTCCGCTAGGGCTTTCCGCATGTCCTCTGTCCTTCCGGACAGCGATATGCGCAACCTCTGTGCGACATATGCGAAATCTTCCTTTTTGAGACGGTAGATCCAACTTCTACCCATACTGCTTTATTTGTGTTTACTGCCGGGATAATCACGTTATTTGGGCGCCAGATGTAACGAACTGATTTTATTTGTCTGCTCGCTACGGAATACGTGCGGCTAGCTCAGTAGAGTTTGTGCGTTCGTCCCACCAAATTTATAGAATAACGTGATCACCCGGTTACCAGTAATAACACTCGCAGTTTCGTTCTCGGGTTTTTATTTGAGGTCAGTTCACAATGTACTTCAATTGTCCTCTGCTTTCTCGTCTTGGCGTCGGACCTTCGCCTGGTATTGCCGCTGACGCGCGAGAAGGAAGGTCGAGGGCTTAGGGAAGCGTCACCGTTCCCAGACTAGGGTGAACAATTGGTGGGCTCTCAAAGGCATACGCCTCGCTAGCCACAACCTCTTGTCCCTTGCGCTGTCCCGGCCGGTCCCGCCAGACGCTTGTTCAGTTCCTTCCGACGCACCGCGCTATCGCCCGGATACGCCGCGGTCCCTGTAGCAAGACGCCCAGTGAACGACGAACGTTCCACCCTACCTTTTCTCTTCTGCCGGTGCGGTCGGTCTTGGATGTCCTACTCGACGGCCTGGCTCCACTGTCTTACCGCTTTCGTCGTCCTAGGTGGCGCGGACCTTCGTTGTTGGGCGCTCGTCGCGTGGGCTGAGAATTGTTGTCGTACGCAGACTCACGGAAGCTCACGGCTGTGATCCCCAAGGCAAACGCCTGTGGAACAGCAACGCGTCAACCCCACGTCTGGTTCGGACTGGTGCCGCCGGTACCACGCCTGCTTGGATTGCACGGGCACACCAGGCTATCGCCTGGATCAAGCACGCGATCTCCTACACAGTCCACCGGGTCTACACCACAAACCCTGCCGCTTCCTCGGGTGCCCGCTTAGGTCTGGCCTCTCCTGTTGTTTGCCTCCTGGCAACTCGTGCTTCGTCGTTTGGACCTCAGGTACCTACGTCTCAGTTCGGAGACCTTCTCGTCCCGAACGTCTTGACGTAGCGATCTTGCTCCTTGGTGACTATCACGGTCGTAGCTCCTCTGCTGACTTCGTTCTACGTTGCTGACTCGTACACTTGCTTTCCTTGACTGTCGGTCCCGCTTCCAGCGCTCGGCCTGTTTATATAGGCCTCCTCTAACGGTTTAACCCTTTGATCTCCAGTCTCCGGATCCAAAGTCCATGATTTTACAGTTGGCCCGGTCCAAAGTTCGATTTGTCCCGTTATTTGCCTTTGAGCCTGCTGACTCTCCAAACTCTCTTTTCAGCAAGTCCACTCCGGACTCCATCCTCTCTTTCTCCACTTCCCGAGTCTTCAAACACTCTTCCTCTAGAGTCTCCAAACTCTCTTTCTCCAGCCCAGAGTCTCCAAACTCTCTTTCTCCGGGCTTCGCACTACCGTTACTACGCTTTGCCTTGTTGCGTAACTGGCAACGGCAGGCCCTCCTTACGCGATCACTATTCGCATTTGTGCGGAGTTTTAACTCCTCACAACATTTTTGTTAAAGGCTCCCAACATCAAGTCGTCCAATATCAAGAGAATACAAGACCAATACAGAAATGAAAAAATATCAAAACATTTCTCAAAAGTGTGGGCGTGGCAGTTTTGTGCGGTTTGTGGGCGTGGCAGCATGATTCGACAAACTTGCGCTGCGTCTATGTCCCTGAAGTCTGTATGTCTAATCTCAACTTTCTAGCTTTAGTAGTTCCTGAGATCTCGACGTTCATACGGACAGACAGACGGACAGACAGAGGGACAGACGGACGGACAGACGGATGTGGCCAAATCGACTCGGCTATTGATCCTGATCAAGAATATATATACTTTATATGGTCGTAAATTTGGTAAAGTTCATTAGCTTTAAAAAATTTTTTTCAAAATCATTTTCAGCCAATTTTCTCTGATGTGTGTTTAGGTCGATATAAGGCTTCAGCCAGCATGAATGCGTAATGGACAAAACTCGGTGTACCTTTCTTACAATAAGACCATGACCTAAACAAAGTTGAAGTTGTTTTAAGTGTACTATGTATTCACTTTTATTGGTTAAATCAGCTATAAGCTTTCTTTGCTTACCCCCTGGTGGAATTTTATTTTCAGGACAGAATGGTAAATAATTATGTAAATCGGCCGGGTGATCTAGATCAACTTTTAGCATAGACCCTATACTACCATCACATGCTATATTTTTATAGTCAAATGAATCAACTTCTTCTTTATCCAAAAACTAAAGCCCTGATAGGGGTAAGGGCTGACTCATAGCAAACCCATATAAATTATTGGCATCAATATAACTTAAAAAATTATTCGGTTTTTTTGAATCGAAGTTTTTTAAGTACTTATTATTTGCTATAGAAATGCGCTGAGTGCATTGAGTCAACCCTCCCCGAAATTATACATATCACCATCACTTATTAGTTTAAAATTTACATTAGTAAACTTAAGCATAGCATCCCATGATATTGGTAGTGAAGTAACATAATTATGGGATCTAACTTATAAATTTATTTGCAAATTTTCCTAAAATTTTCAAACACATCTGCTAAACTTAAAACGTCGCTTTCTAAATATAGTTTTAAATAGTCTTTAATAGTTCTACAGTTAAATGTCTCCCATACTTTCTGTGCGAAATTAAAGTCATCTATACTACAATTTTCTTCACTAAGACTTTGCTTAGACTTTTCTCCCTGAAATTTCGTACTCAGAATTTTAAAATCTTTATCCTCCATATAGCTTGATAGTTTATCTAAACTTGAATTTAAAAATCGGACTGAATCTATGTATCTTATTTTGCATCTGCTTGTAGCATTGTTTTTATAGTTTGCGTAAGTGCTATATAGAGCTCTTTATTGCAAGGTATGGGACTTAAGTCCCCCTCTAATTCAGTAATAAATAAATGAATATCATATTTAGATAAATTATGGAACACTACAGGAAAGAAAGGGTCACTTAATCTAAACTTAGGCTTACAATTTCTATGGATAGGACCTACGTATTCTCCAGAAAATTGGTCGAAGAATTTGTCCAGGTAACAACAGGTTGTCCAACAATTTCCATTTTGAAGCTGTTCATCAAATAAGCCATCCCTCGGTTTCATGGAGTTAACCCAATATTTGTTATACAGGCTTAACGTTTTTTCTTTAAGAATTTTACAAAATATTTGTATACAATCAACGCCTATAATATTTAAATATGTAAGTTAAATATAATTTTATTAAAATGTTGTTCTGTTTACCTTCGTAGGTCCACAGCTCGTTAAGATTAGGATAATCTTTATGGGCAACATAAAAAGCTACTGCACATGCCGTATGCTTTTGTACTTGCGTGGTTGACGAGGAAGCAGAAGAATTCAAGCATGTTTTCTAATTTTCAAGAACAGCCTCAATGTCTGCATAAATTACCACTGGAGGAGATAATTTTTTGTGATACCTTTTAAACGATGTTGTCGTATTAGGGTCAGGATAAAATGAGGACACTTTTCCGCATAACAGTTTGTTGTGAGTAGTGCTTTTCACGTGATAACACTGAAGACAGTTCTCACAAAAATATCCTCCCGATTTTCCTTTAGAAAATTGTGAAGTGCATAATGGATAAAGATTTGTTATATACGCATAATGCACAATGTTTTGGGTAATATTATCTATTCTCAATATATTTATGTGGTTCCGTTTTCTTTCTTTTGTTTTAATCGTGGGACCAACAATTTTTTAGTTTCATCATTAATACTAATGTTATAGCTTTGAGGCTTTGTCATCCTTTCTCTCGAATATTTCCTTTTCTGGGGGGTTGTAAAAGTCCTATTTTCATGGTTTTAATTAGCTATAAATGCAAGTGTATACACCACTTAAAACAAAATACGTCGGCATTCTGCACGTTTATAAGCACCTTACGGGCTATTATTTTTTAGGCGCTTTAATGTATCCACTGGCAGGAATGTTTTCCAGTTTTATTATAGTATTTTCAAAATAGTTAAAATTTTTAATAGCCCAGCATGAGTCTTTTTCTTGAAATTCGCTGCTCAATGTAAGTAAGCAATCTATGGCCGAATTTAGCGCATTAATAATGTCTTAATTTATGTATAGAGATTTGTAGGCAGTTTTAAAGTGCTTCATTGTTTCCACTGTAACTCCTTCATCAGTTTGCTTTATATATGTACCATATACACTTAGGTTATATTTAATGTAATCTTTCATATAATGCTTTATAATTTCAACTATATTTTTTGACACTGCTGATAAAACTCTTTTAAATCAATCATATTTTTAAATGGACTATCAATTCGACATGATTTTACTGGAAATGTCGTCTCAGATGTAAGCAATATGATATTCGCCTTGTTCTTAACTTCTCTGGCCGACGCATTTTTATGTATATCGGTTAAAATATGTTGACGTTCTCTAGATGCCTGGTACTTTTCACCACAAGTAGGACATAAGAGTTCCCCTCTTAAGTCTATTTGTTTTCTTTTTGGGGGGTTAGATATTTCCTTATCCTCTTCCATCCTCAATCGTTTTAAAGACTTAGCTGATGTCATAGGGTGGTCTTCTTGATGATTTGTCCGGTTTTGTAGATCATCCAGTTTTCCTCTACCCTTCGCAGCGTTGGTAGTGATCATCAAATTCACAATTTTTTACTAGATTAGAGCATAAGTCACATCTAATGTTAGAGTTTAACATTAAAGCCTCGCAGGCTTTACGGGGTTTTGAGCACTTTGCGTAATGAGAGTCAAACTCACTAATTTCGATGCATTGGTTGCACATATCACAAGCCACTGATAATTCCATTTTGAATTTTTTATAAATATATTTTATTTATATATTTTAATTCGTTTTAAAAATTTTTCACAGTAAATGGTTTGAGTCCACACAAACAAATAAATCGGTTAGACGGGGATATCACGCAAGTTCTAACGAAATTATATTATAAGAATGCAGTGCTGAGGTATTATAAGAACTGATCCTGAGCAATTTAAGGGGATCCATTTTTATACACGAGGATTACAGATTTTGACATATACAGAGGGTGTCTTGTAGGAAGGGCTTGTCGAGCTTATATACAAAAAATAAAATAAAAACTATAAAATACACTAGATATGAAAACAAATTCATTTGTATGGATAGTCCATCAAGATAGGGTGGCGCCATCTATGGCTGGAAATTGAGACCTGACGTACTGGCAACGTCGAAAATAGGGTAGTTCTCTGGCTGCCTGTGGACTGTCATAGTCAACTTTGTCGGATCTATATTTCCGATCTGGGGTAACCTTCTGAGCCCACGCATCCAGATCGTTCTTTTCCACTTTGGCCATCATTGAGAGCAGTTGTCTTCTGGGAGTAATTGGTTTTTTTGTTTGTCGTGATTGAATTGCATTAGCAATGTGTTTTAAATAACGAAAAAAAATCATAGCGTGGCACCTTGTGAGCAGTCCCATAGGCAAAAGTTAAGCGAAAAAGTAAGCCAGCATCGCAGCGCCGTAGTCGTAGTCGTTAAACAATTGACCAGCAAGAAAAAATGTAAAGGAAAAAAGTAGCAATGATGACGTCATAAAATGGATCTTCAAAAACGCTAGCTTGTCCCAAAACCAATACCTGTGCCGCCTGCAAAAAAGAAAAAAAACCAAAAGGGATTTAATAAAGGAGAAGAAACGAAAACGTAGCTGCTAGCCAGTGCAGGCGATATGACGTCGAGCTACCCTGTTTAATAAGCTCATACTTTGCGACTAGTGCCATTCTCCTCAGCGATATTTACCGATATCACCTGCCAATTCGACCAATGGGTTAATTAAGAAACCAATTCGTTTAAAGTTTAAAATTATTCTCTCTTGATACTGTATAGGGATCATGAAATTGAAAAAAAAAACAATCAAATAACAGCAAAATGTTGTTGAAGTGAACGGGTGAAAACTAATATACAAAGTGAAAAGAAAAGTATGTGAAAAAGGAAAGAAATCGCTAAAAAAAAAGTAAACGTATAATTCCGCAATCTAAAATCAAGCAAACGTAATATAAACAATTTTTAAATAATAATGTGATTATATTACCAAAAAAAAAAAATGAAAAGGAAAAAAACCGACGACGATCTAACTTTGTAAACATGAGCAAGAACCTTTGTTTTTTCCCAGCCGATCGCCGCAGCCAAAGATCTTTCGCCGCCGGAATTGGATTTACTGTAAGTGCTCTATCATATATATTGTTGAATTCTACCCTTTATTTAGTTATTTCGTCATCGGCAATACGCAATGCGCTTTCGAAGCAGAAGTAATTGTTTCGCCTTAAAATAAGTTTTGTTTTGATTACGCCTTTCGTCTTTCGCATTGGAATTATGATTTTTTATACCCGTTACTCGTAGAGTAAAAGGGTATACTAGATTCGTTGAAAAGTATGTAACAGGCAGAAGGAAGCGTTTCCGACCATATAAAGAATACATATTCTTGATCAGGACCAATAGTCGAGTCGATCTGGCCGTGTCCGTCTGTCCGTCCGTCCGTATGAATGCTGAGATCTCAGGAACTACAAAAGCTAGAAACTTGAGATTAAGCATACAGACTCCAGAGTTATAGACGCAGCGCAAGTTTGTCGATTCATGTTGCCACGCCCACTCTAACGCCCACAAACCGCCCAAAGCTGCCACGCCCACACTTTTGAAAAATGTATTGATATTTTTTCATTTTTGTATTAGTCTTGTAAATTTCTATCAATTTCCCAAAAAACTTTTTGCCACGCCCACTCTAACGCCCACAAACCGCCAAAAACTGTCAGTGTTAAAGACACTCCTTCCCTCTTCTACTAGCTGAGTAACGGGTATCAAATAGTCGGGAAACTCGACTATAGCGTTCCCCCTTGTTTTTTTTACATACATGAAAACGAAGAATTTCTTTTAGCGTAATACAGCAATATACCTTCCCATGTTTTATTCTTAGTATTAAATATGTCATTACTATTACTATTAATATATCAAACTTATTATTTATTGAATTTCACTGCTTTTATATAAGATTAACCCAGTTATTATCCACCAACATTTATCTCTTTGCCAATAAGTTACTATACTTATATATATAAAGCTAATTTCTTTATATACATTTATCTATACATAACTAATGGTAAAACTAAAGATACAATGAGAAATGAAGTAGGAATTTAGGTGAATTATGTCAACAATATATAATTATAGAACTGAGATGAATATGAAATGGATAGTTTATAAATTACTATATTAAGAAAAAGTTATCAAAATGAATTTTAGATAAATTTCTCCTTATCCGGGGGTCATGGATATCAAATTGTCATGGAATGAGTAGAATGTAGTCACTTCAAGGGATCCTAAGTGTAATTTGTAGGACCATACGGATCATGGAAGGGTGGGCATTACGCAGACTGGCGTGATAATAGAAGTGATGTTGGCAAGTGTATCCCTTTTTTTCTCCCTCTTAAGTTTTTTCTTTTCTATTTTTATACTATCCTTTTCTGTTCGTTCCCTTTTTGTTTATAAATATAGTACGCGAATTTTAATTATTTTTTTAATAGCATGCGAGCATTTTAAAGTGGCGGTTCTTTCTTTTGCTGATCCACCCCAAGCCGACTAGATATCCGAAATGCCAAGGACATCGCGTGCTCTGCTAAAACGTTAATACTCCACCAGCTCAGTCTTAATAGATCGTTATATGCTACAGTCTACTCTTAGAATCCACCTGATTGGTTCTCGAATTAAGAAGCCTTCACAGAATGCAGACTGCAATGGGGAAGTCAGAAAAAGAGGGCGAGCTATGGGCTTGGATGCAGGTAAATAACCGCTGGACTTTCCCGATAATATGTTCAAAGAGTCATAAATATTTGATTTTATGGGGTCTCCTAGCGTAATAAAAATGGAGACAGATCACAGATAATCTGAAATACATATCTCTGTAGGGAATTATTTCGGATGACCGTAGTCAGGGCTCAGGAAATTATTGGTGACTACTAGTCATTGTTACTTTTTTTTTTTTTTTTTTTTTTTTTCGCGAGTCCCACGGCCACACCTCCCGCCCAACCGACCGAGGGGCGCTGCCGTGTATCGTACGGCTCGAATCGCGGGAAGATAGACGCGATATAGAAGACAGTAAAGGACGAGGAAATATATGTATGCTAGTAGTAATATCTAAGAATTCGTTAAGTATGTTAGTATTGATCGCTTTAAAAACGGCAGAGAGTCAGAATTAGAGATAATAGGATAGAATCTATTATAGTCAGAACATAATACTCTGTAGGGATCATGCAACTCATAGTTAGATCTACACTGATTTAAAATTAAAGGTACGTAATTTCTAGTAAATCTGCTTGGAACAGTGAAGTTTAGCCGACTAACCAAGTCGGGACTATCCACTTCACCACGAATAAGGTTAAAAATAAAGACTGTTCCAAGCATCGTTCTACGGTTAGCTAAGGAGGGTAAGTTAATTAACATTAATCTACTCGAATAAGGAGGTAATCTACGGTTTGCATCCCAATTAAGGCGCCGTAAAGCAAAAAGTAAGAAGTTCTTTTGAACCGATTCAATGCGGTCCGAGTAAACTTCATATTGTGGACTCCAAACAGGTGATCCATACTCGAGGATCGGACGGACTAGAGAAATAAATAAGGTTTTGGTCATGTAAGGATCATCAAATTCCTTTGACCACCGTTTTATAAAACCAAGCACACCCCTGGCCTTATTGACAATAGACAAAATATGGTCTGAAAATTTAAGTTTAGGGTCCAGAAGAACACCAAGATCATTAACATGTGTTATTCTGTCCAAAGAGCACCCACTTAAAGTATAAGTTGCGTGCATTGAGTTGGCACGACAAAAGGTCATAACTTTACACTTAGAGCCATTTAAGTTTAATACGTTATCACGGCACCATGTTTGAAAGCAATCTAGATCGGATTGTAAGTCCAAATGGCGAGAAATGTC
This sequence comes from Drosophila yakuba, assembly GCF_016746365.2. Taxonomy (NCBI): domain Eukaryota; kingdom Metazoa; phylum Arthropoda; class Insecta; order Diptera; family Drosophilidae; genus Drosophila; species Drosophila yakuba. The sequence goes on along the minus strand of NC_052530.2, from coordinate 1,784,525 downwards.
CTTATATTGCAAGCATAATTTTACATCATCAGCGTACATTAGTACACGCGAATGATTTATTATTAAGGGAAGGTCGTTAATAAATAAGGTAAAAAGGAGCGGACCTAGGTGGCTCCCTTGTGGGACGCCGGATGTGACTCGGAGAATACAAGAAAATACAATGCGCTTTCGAAGCAGAAGTAATTGTTTCGCCTTAAAATAAGTTTTGTTTTGATTACGCCTTTCGTCTTTCGCATTGGAATTATGATTTTTTATACCCGTTACTCGTAGAGTAAAAGGGTATACTAGATTCGTTGAAAAGTATGTAACAGGCAGAAGGAAGCGTTTCCGACCATATAAAGAATACATATTCTTGATCAGGACCAATAGTCGAGTCGATCTGGCCGTGTCCGTCTGTCCGTCCGTCCGTATGAATGCTGAGATCTCAGGAACTACAAAAGCTAGAAACTTGAGATTAAGCATACAGACTCCAGAGTTATAGACGCAGCGCAAGTTTGTCGATTCATGTTGCCACGCCCACTCTAACGCCCACAAACCGCCCAAAGCTGCCACGCCCACACTTTTGAAAAATGTATTGATATTTTTTCATTTTTGTATTAGTCTTGTAAATTTCTATCAATTTCCCAAAAAACTTTTTGCCACGCCCACTCTAACGCCCACAAACCGCCAAAAACTGTCAGTGTTAAAGACACTCCTTCCCTCTTCTACTAGCTGAGTAACGGGTATCAAATAGTCGGGAAACTCGACTATAGCGTTCCCCCTTGTTTTTTTTACATACATGAAAACGAAGAATTTCTTTTAGCGTAATACAGCAATATACCTTCCCATGTTTTATTCTTAGTATTAAATATGTCATTACTATTACTATTAATATATCAAACTTATTATTTATTGAATTTCACTGCTTTTATATAAGATTAACCCAGTTATTATCCACCAACATTTATCTCTTTGCCAATAAGTTACTATACTTATATATATAAAGCTAATTTCTTTATATACATTTATCTATACATAACTAATGGTAAAACTAAAGATACAATGAGAAATGAAGTAGGAATTTAGGTGAATTATGTCAACAATATATAATTATAGAACTGAGATGAATATGAAATGGATAGTTTATAAATTACTATATTAAGAAAAAGTTATCAAAATGAATTTTAGATAAATTTCTCCTTATCCGGGGGTCATGGATATCAAATTGTCATGGAATGAGTAGAATGTAGTCACTTCAAGGGATCCTAAGTGTAATTTGTAGGACCATACGGATCATGGAAGGGTGGGCATTACGCAGACTGGCGTGATAATAGAAGTGATGTTGGCAAGTGTATCCCTTTTTTTCTCCCTCTTAAGTTTTTTCTTTTCTATTTTTATACTATCCTTTTCTGTTCGTTCCCTTTTTGTTTATAAATATAGTACGCGAATTTTAATTATTTTTTTAATAGCATGCGAGCATTTTAAAGTGGCGGTTCTTTCTTTTGCTGATCCACCCCAAGCCGACTAGATATCCGAAATGCCAAGGACATCGCGTGCTCTGCTAAAACGTTAATACTCCACCAGCTCAGTCTTAATAGATCGTTATATGCTACAGTCTACTCTTAGAATCCACCTGATTGGTTCTCGAATTAAGAAGCCTTCACAGAATGCAGACTGCAATGGGGAAGTCAGAAAAAGAGGGCGAGCTATGGGCTTGGATGCAGGTAAATAACCGCTGGACTTTCCCGATAATATGTTCAAAGAGTCATAAATATTTGATTTTATGGGGTCTCCTAGCGTAATAAAAATGGAGACAGATCACAGATAATCTGAAATACATATCTCTGTAGGGAATTATTTCGGATGACCGTAGTCAGGGCTCAGGAAATTATTGGTGACTACTAGTCATTGTTACTTTTTTTTTTTTTTTTTTTTTTTTCGCGAGTCCCACGGCCACACCTCCCGCCCAACCGACCGAGGGGCGCTGCCGTGTATCGTACGGCTCGAATCGCGGGAAGATAGACGCGATATAGAAGACAGTAAAGGACGAGGAAATATATGTATGCTAGTAGTAATATCTAAGAATTCGTTAAGTATGTTAGTATTGATCGCTTTAAAAACGGCAGAGAGTCAGAATTAGAGATAATAGGATAGAATCTATTATAGTCAGAACATAATACTCTGTAGGGATCATGCAACTCATAGTTAGATCTACACTGATTTAAAATTAAAGGTACGTAATTTCTAGTAAATCTGCTTGGAACAGTGAAGTTTAGCCGACTAACCAAGTCGGGACTATCCACTTCACCACGAATAAGGTTAAAAATAAAGACTGTTCCAAGCATCGTTCTACGGTTAGCTAAGGAGGGTAAGTTAATTAACATTAATCTACTCGAATAAGGAGGTAATCTACGGTTTGCATCCCAATTAAGGCGCCGTAAAGCAAAAAGTAAGAAGTTCTTTTGAACCGATTCAATGCGGTCCGAGTAAACTTCATATTGTGGACTCCAAACAGGTGATCCATACTCGAGGATCGGACGGACTAGAGAAATAAATAAGGTTTTGGTCATGTAAGGATCATCAAATTCCTTTGACCACCGTTTTATAAAACCAAGCACACCCCTGGCCTTATTGACAATAGACAAAATATGGTCTGAAAATTTAAGTTTAGGGTCCAGAAGAACACCAAGATCATTAACATGTGTTATTCTGTCCAAAGAGCACCCACTTAAAGTATAAGTTGCGTGCATTGAGTTGGCACGACAAAAGGTCATAACTTTACACTTAGAGCCATTTAAGTTTAATACGTTATCACGGCACCATGTTTGAAAGCAATCTAGATCGGATTGTAAGTCCAAATGGCGAGAAATGTCCTTATATTGCAAGCATAATTTTACATCATCAGCGTACATTAGTACACGCGAATGATTTATTATTAAGGGAAGGTCGTTAATAAATAAGGTAAAAAGGAGCGGACCTAGGTGGCTCCCTTGTGGGACGCCGGATGTGACTCGGAGAATACAAGAAAGAAAATTTTTAAAGAGGGCCCGTTGCGTCCTGCCATTCAGATAACTTAGAATCCAATTTAGGAGATCAACAGGGAAACCTAATAAATCAAGTTTTTTTATTAAAAGTGAATGATTAACAGAGTCGAATGCTTTACTAAAATCCGTATAAATGACATCTGTTTGAAGATTATTTTTGAAACCCTGTACTACGAAGGAGGTTAGCTCCAGAAGGTTAGTAGTTGTTGATCTGCGTTTCATGAAACCATGCTGACATGGTGAAATAATTGACCTACAAAGGTGCAAATAAATTATAAGTAACATTTTGCAAGGTATACATTTAAAACGTGGGTAGCCTTGAGCTGAAAGTCGCTATGACTTCAGATTGTTTAGGTTTTCTTTTCAACGGCTTCATAGCTTTTAGCTGAAAGTAGCTGGAATATACGGGAGCGACGGTTTTTTAACGGTTTTATGATAATAAAATTTTTTTTATATACGTATACACGACTCTACCAAGACCCCTCGTGCTTTTCACGATTCTGAAATTAAAAATACCACTTTTCATAAAAACTCTCAAAATTACAATTGCACTTCTTCGCGCACAAGCAATCTTGGAAGGAGGTGTACCTGCGCGAGTTATCGGTGACGGCACAAGCATGCCTTCGTCTCCACCGAAACCCCCTCGGGCAGCGACCTCTACTTATGAGACACTCAACCCGGACACACACCGCAGCAAAGTGATCAACCCAAAATGGATCAGCGGAGTCAGGATTCCAAGAATCGAACCGAAGCACAGGAAGGGGCATCCAGGCGAAAAGCGCCAACACAAGGGGTTTCGCAGAACAAAGAATTGTACGCTAGGCTAAGAGCAAATTATTCTGTAAATAAAGATTCATTCTGTTACTGAACTTCGAGCGACTCACTTCGAATATCAAAAACCCTCCTCGCAATCAATATAAAAGAAGCACAAATCCTCGAACACGACATAACTGGCGCAGCCGGAAAAGGAACCTAAAGGAGATCCAGAGCATCCTAAAGAAGAAAGATATGAAGATCACCGGAATATTATTAAATATTACACTGTAATGCAGGTAAGCAGCCGGCCAAGTGACTTCAATAAGTGAATGCAAATCTAAAATAAGAAAAGAAACGAAATTAAAAATAATGCAGTGCACCCAAACGAATTGTAAATTCCGTGCGCTTAAAAGAAAAAGAACCGACTTCAAACATACATAAATACCTTTATACACAAGAGCAACTATGCAAAGTCAACAAATAACGGTGTGCGGAAGCAAAATAATCGGCATTAACAATTGTGCATTACACACGCAAATCTAAAAGCATATTAGTAAATATATATTAAAACGAAAGTAAACATTTAGGGAAAAAAACTGCAAACCAAAAAAAAAATATTTGTGGGCGTTAGAGTGGGCGTGGCAACATGAATCGACAAACTTGCGCTGCTTCTATGTCTGTATGCTTAGTCTCAACTTTCTAGCTTTTGTAGTTCCTGAGATTTCGACGTTCATACGGACGGACAGACGGACGGACAGACGGACATGACCAGATCGACTCGGCTATTGATCCTGATCAAACGCTTCCTTCTGCCTGCTACATACTTTTCAACGAATCTAGTATACCCTCTTACTCTACGAGTAACGGGTATAAATAAATAATTCTGCATATTACACAAAAAAATGTATGCAAACATATTTTTAGCGACAATCAATAGCTGATTGCCGCTACATAATGCATCGAGCATTAAAATATGTATACGCCTAATATGTGCCACAATAAAAAACAAATTATTTAGCATATTACACAAAAAAAAATTTATGCAAACATATTTTTAGCAACAATCAATCGCTGATTGCCGCTACATAATGCATCGCGCATTAAAATACGTATACGCCTAATATGTTATAGATTTCAGGAAACTGAACAAAAAAACCATCGCCGACCGATACCCTGTCCCCAACATAAATGAAATCCTCGACAGCATAGGCCGGGCCAAGTACTTCACCACCCTGGACCTGGCAAGTGGGTTCCATCAAATTCAGATGAACCCGGAAGATAGGGCTATGACAGCATGCCCTTCGGGCTGAGAAACGTCCCCGCCATATTTCAACGTGTCATGGATAACGTCTTAGGCACGCTAATAGGAGATATCTGCCTAGTCTACCTAGACGATGTCATAATATTCTCCGCTTCACTCCAGAAACATTTAGATGACATAAGCTCCGTCTTCAAAAAACTCCGCACAGCGAATTTGAAAATCCAACTCACCAAGTCGAACTTAAGGAAATAGACTTCTTGGGCCACGTAGTCACTCAAGAAGGAATCAAACCGAACCCTAATAAAATAGCGGCCATAAAAGATTTCGCGTGAATTACTAAACCGCTCACCAACCAATTAAAAGGTGGCAAGTCGGTAATAATCAACAACGAATTCCGCGAAGCCTTCGAAGTCTGCAAGACACTCCTTGTCAACGACCCAATTTTGAGACACCCAGACTTCACCTTACCCTTCACCTTAACTACAGACGCGAGTAACGTCGCGTTGGGAGCGGTGCTGTCGCAAGGACCAAAAACCTGTGACAATATGCTTCGCAAGCAGAACCCTTAACGAGGCTGAAACTCGCTACTCGACGATAGAGAAGGAAATGTTAGGAATTGTGTGGGGAGTAAAATATTTCAGACCATACCTCTACGGTCGGAAATTCAAACTAGTTACCGACCACAAACCCCTATAAGGACTCAAGAATTTCAATGGCCAGAACGCAAAACTTTTTCGCTGGCGTGATGCATTGAGCGAATACACATACGAATTGGAACACGAAAGGCCAGCAGATCCTAAAAAGCTTCCAGACTTGATTGACTTTGCCATCACCAAAAGGATATCCCAATCAATAATTACAGCTGAGGCACTTTCAGAATTTTCATCTGATCACTGCCCGGTGCTCTTTAACCTTTTGTACCAACTGCCACGGCCGTATAGACTCACAAGCAACAGGACCAACTGGGAGAGGTACAAAAAATATGTTTGTTCACATACCGACTTCTCTAGCTCATTGAAAACCGAGCAAGACATCGATCAGTTTGCTGGTAGCCTGGAATCAACACTAGTTGCAGCAGCAAAAGCGTCAACTCCACAAGATACGCACGGATGCAGAAAAAAGTTCAACATCACAAGTCGAGATACCGAACTCCTTGTGCTTGAAAAACGACGACTTCGAAGGGAGTGGCAGGAGCACAGATCACCTGGCGCAAAGAGTATATTAAAAGCAGCCTCTCGCAGACTTACTAAAGCGCTTAGGAACAAAGAAGCGGACGCACAACTGCGTTACATCGAGATTCTCACGCCCACCAGCACAAAAAACTCTTTGTGGAAAGCCCACAGGAATCTGCAGGCCCCAGCAGAAACTGTCGTACCCCTCCGTAACTCTACCGGAAACTGGTCTCGTAGTGAGATGGACAGAGCAAGAGTCTTCGCTGATCATCTCAAAAAGGTATTCCAACCAAACCCAGCCACTAACTCATTTACCCTCCCACCCTTAACTGCATCTGACTTAGCACCACAAGATCCCATAGAATTCCGGCCAAGCGAAATAACGAAAGTCATTAGAGAGCAACTGAAGACTGGAAAATCGCCTGGCTTCGATTTAATAACACCGAAAATGATCATCGAGCTTCCAATGTGTGCAGTTCTACAAATCTGCCTACTCTTCAACGCTATTACCAAAATTGGATACTTTCCTCAAAAGTGGAAGAAATCAGTTATAGTTATGATCCCTAAGCCTGGGAAAGACAAAACAGAGCCATCATCATACAGGCCAATAAGCCTACTTACTTGTCTCTCCAAGTTATTTGAAAAAGTACTGCTGCTACGAATCAGTCCCCACCAAACATGAAACTATTGAGCAGGTTAACCGCATCACAACAGAAATTCGCACTGCTTTTGAGCATCGGGAATATTGTACAGCTTTATTCTTAGACGTTGCACAAGCATTCGATTGAGTATGGTTGGATGGACTTATGTTTAAAATAACCAAACTGCTGCCTCAAAACTTACATAAGCTTCTAAAGTCTTACTTATACAAAAAAGTGTTCGCGGTTAGGTGTAGTTCAAGCACTTCAAACGATTGTACTATAGAAGCTGGAGTGCCCCAAGGAAGTGTATTAGGTCCAATTCTATACAACCTATACACGGCGGACATCCCAACAGACTACCAGTTAACAATATTCGCTGATGACACTGCAATACTGAGTCGATCCAGATGCCCAGTAAAAGCTACGATGCAACTAGCACGCTATTTAACATGTGTAGAGAATTGGCTTGCAAATTGGCGCATACGAGTAAACGAACAAAAATGCAAACAAGTTACGTTTACCCTTAACAAACAAAGCTGCCCGCCCTTGGTTATGAACCACACGCGCATCCCACAAGCCGATGACGTAGCATACTTAGGTATTCATCTGGACAAGCGGCTCACCTGGCGGAAACACATAGAGGCCAAGACGACGCACCTGAGACTGAAAGCAAAGGATCTACACTGGCTTATAAACGTTCGGTCTCCCCTAAGCCTGGAGTACAAAGTCCTTTTGTATAACTCCGTTCTTAAACCCATATGGACCTATGGCTCCGAGCTATGGGGCAATGCATCGAGAAGCAACATCGACATCATACAGCGAGCACAGTCTAGGACTCTGAGAATCATAACTGGAGCTCCATGGTATCTTCGGAACGAGAATATACACAAAGACCTAGAAATAAAACTTGTCATTGAGACAATAACAGAGAGAAAAGTAAAATACAAGGAAAAACTAGGCTCACATCCAAATCCCCTTGCAAGAAAACTTCTTCGAGTATGCAGCCAAAGTCGACTGCACCGCAACGATCAACCAGCCCAGCGTTAAATTTGTTAGGCCACATAGCACAAATCATCTCATAAAATGATAATTAGCTAGCTTAGAATAAGATTTGAAAACTTATTGTTAGTCTCTTAAGTAAAAAGGAAGATTCAATATATAAGAAGACTTAAAAAAAAAGAAAAGGGTTCCCAAAACGTCGTCGCAGACGCACTGAGCAGGGTGGAACCAAACACCCACATAAAAATATCTAAGCCGAGCGAACCAGGAAACATTCCGGTATCCCTAAGCCCACTCAACGCTTTTAATTTGCAAGCCACCCTCACGGTTTCACCAGACTAGTCATGCACGGTCTGCGTACCATCCAAAAATAAAATCAGAAGACAGATTTCCAAACCTTTCTTTATCTTAGAGATAGTTACGGATATCTTAAAGGTAACGTTAGACGAAATTTTCGAAATAATTAGAAAAGCTTATTCCGAATATTTCACAGGAACTAACAACTATAAAATCCTCAGGTGCTTAACGTTCCTTAAGAAACCTTCAAGCACCGGCGAGTTAGTATCACTTATTAAAACAACAGACCTAGGGGTAGACGAGATGTACGCCCACCTAAAAAGAGAAATCTATGCGCCCCACTTAAAAAGTCTCATCGCACAGGCAATTCGGGACTGCGAGACATGCCTTACACTCAAGTATGACAGGCACCCGCAGAGACCACCCTACATAATGCCCGAAATCCCGAACGAACCACTAGATATCCTACATACGGATATCTATACAATCAATAAAAACTACAACCTCACAATCATAGACAAATTCTCTAGATTCGCGCAAGCATTCCCCCTACCCAATAGGTTTTCCATCAGTGTAACCAAAGCATTTAAAACATTCGGTATACCCAAAAAGGTCATATTCGAATATTTTTTCAGCGGCCGTACCCACGTTTTTACAAAAACAGTCAAGTTCAACACTGAACACGACTTCCTAAATTTCGAACCAAAATCTACCCAGAGGTCAAAAAACACTTGGAAGACATCGCTTTAAAGCGCACGACTAAGCTTAACGAAACAAGGGAGGACCCCCCTGCTTTACCTACCGGAAACACAGTCTTCCGGAAGGAAAACAGGAGGAATAAAATAACAACCCGTTTCACGAGACAAACAGTACTACGGGACAGCGGACATACACTCCACACGACACGAAACCAAAAAATACACAAACAAAAGATTAAGAAGATTTCCTTACCAAAATGACCACCGACATGGACAGTTACACATGGGTTCTCCTTTTTTTGCTTATTTTTCCCTGTATTGGGGATTTAAATTTTAGGTTCCGATTAAGTTGTTTCTGCGGCTTAAATTAAATTTTTTCCCCTTCTTTCCCTTTAGTTGGACTTGGATTTTGGGGCTCCTTGTTATTTTCTTACCACCAAACGATTTTATATTCTTCCACTAAAATATTTTTGTGCACTAGGTCATGGTTTTTGGTTAACTTCTATTACCAACCTTTTGACCTGGGATTTCGTTGTGCTGATACCTTTATCAGAATCTTACATTAAGAGTTACTAGCCTAAGCTTATTGGCGGCGCATACTACACCACCAATGACTAACTAGAAACACTTACAGATTGACGATGACCAACGCCAAGGAACTGACATTCGAACCATTGACCATCGACCCAGCAATAATAAAAGTCCAACTAGGAAAGGCCAGAACGGTATCGGCATTCACAACGATACAACATATATTACACCTGAACGAGTACGAGAGCGCAGCCAAAGGGTTGCCCAAGCTCATAGGGGATCTCCCGAACAAATCGGAGGCCACTAGCCTTAAATCCGTACTTCTCGCGAAACTTGACCTCATCAACCATAGGCTAGCCTCTCTGCTACCCAACACCAATAGCGGTAGAACTAGAAGAGGCTTGATCAACGGTCTAGGGACCATAGTGAAAATAGTAAGCGGTAACATGGACCCCAACGACGAAGACAGATTAAACAAGCAACTAACAAACCTAAATAACAACGAGGAGAGAACGAATAGATTCCAAAACGAAACAATAATTCGATTCAGGGAAATAGCAACACACATTAATAGAGAACAAAGGGGTAATGACTAAAATCATTAACTCGAATCAAAATACAATTTTTAAAGAACTAAACACAGGACAAAGGGACATAGAGCTAGACCGTCTAATCCACAGGTTAAATATCAACTTAGACCTCTTCTACGCTCATTTGACTAGCGTAGCGGAAAGTCTTTTATTCGCAAAATTAAAAATAATCCCCAAATACATCCTAACCAATCCCGAAATAGTTAAAATCAGGAACTCTCTAACGAAACAGGGAATATAAAATAAAGCAGACCACGAGGTCTACGAAATATTATCACTTCATACTAGCACCAGTAATAAAACCCTAACATTACAAATTATAAATTGTACCGAATTATAGCAATACCATTCAACGGTATGCAGATAGTAAACCTACCCAACTACATACTAAGAAATAACAAAGAATTAATATTGTACAAGACCCATGTATCAAAGTAAACTCCGAATTTGTATGCGAAACCCCCACCACCCCCGGTAACCAGCCCTGCCTCCACAACCTACTCAACAACAAACCAGCGACATGCAAATCTACAGCCCAATAGAAGGAATACTCATCATCACCAACGCAGTAAGCCTCAACATAACAACAAACTGCGCACCGGAAAGAATAGTAAACGGCTCGTTTATCGTAAGATACGACAACTGCTCTATCCTGGCAAATGGAACGAGATATACCGACACCATCACCACGATCACAGAAAAACTACAGATTAACTTGATCAAAGCCGAGGAGGTAAAAACCATACCCGCAGGAGAACCACTCATCCTGAGGAAACTACAAATTAATACACTAAAAACCGAAGAAGACATCGCAACAATATACGACACAGCAACGACCCACCCTACCGTCATTTACATCCTGATTGCCGGCTCCTCGGCATTGGGCGCCGCCGCCTGGACGTTAAGAAAGAACAAAACGACGTACACCACCACGCAAGTCCTTCCTACCGCAACTCCGGCCATACCTTCGCTATGGCCCTCGTTCCGTCTTGAGGGGGGACGTCAATTAGTTATCGGTGACGGCACAAGCATGCCTTCACCTCCACCGAAACACCAACGGGCAGCGACCTTCTTTTGAGACACTCAACCCGGACACACACCGCAGCAAAGTCATCAACCCACACTGGATCAGCGGAGTCAGGATTCCAAGAATCGAACCGAAGCACTGGAAGGGGCATCCGGGCGAAAAGCGTCAACGCAAGGGGTTTCACAGAACAAAAGAATTCTACGCTAGGCTAAGAGCAAATTATTCTGTAAATAAAGATTCATTCTGTTACTGAACTTCGAGCGACTCACTTCGAATATCAAAAACCCTCCTAGAAAGTTCCTTTCAAATGGACAGATGAATGCCAAAATACATTCCAATATTGAAAAACAAAACCAACTCTGCTACAATATCCTGATTTCAGCAAAAAATTCTGTATAATAACTGATGCAAGTAAGAAAGCGTGCGGAGCGGTTTAACCTCAAAACCATAACGGACTCCAGCTTCCTATTGCATACGCATCAAGAGCTTTCAGTAAAGGAGAAAGTAATTAATGTAGAACTGAGAAGGAATTAGCTGCAATTCACTGGGCAATATTATATTTTCGACCATATATTTATGAAAAACACTTTACAATCAAAACAGATCACAGACCATTAATATATCTATTCTCAATGATCAATCCAAGTTCTAAGCTGACACGTATGAGGCTGATTAAAAGAGTATGATTTCAAAGTTATCTGATACCCGTTACTCAGCTAGTGGAAGTGCGAAGGAGAGTCTTGGCGGTTTGTGGGCGTTCGAGTGGGCGTGGCAAAAAGTTGTTTGGCAAATCGATAGAAATTTACAAGACCAATACAAAACTGAGAAAATATCAAAACATTTTTCAAAAGAGTGGGCGGGGCAGCTTTGGGCGGTTTGTGGGCCTTTTTGAAATGCAAGAAAATAGAATATAGAAAAACAAAAAGAGAAAGAAGCTATACTGTCTAAATTCCATGACGATCAAACACAAGGAGGTCATATCGGCATTGCAAAAATCTAATTACGGACATGGGAACAGAATATAAAAATTCAATTATAAATGATTTATGCAAATACCTAGAAATTAAAAACATAACATCTACGGCACACCACCACCAGACAGTTGGAACAATAGAACGTAGTCATAGAACTTATGGCTTCAATATTTCGTTTTCTGTTTCAGCACTATCCCCTAAATGGCACATAATTACATTCCATATGAGTTAGTATTTTTTAAAACAAATAAATTACCAAAACAATTTTATAGTATAGATAATATAGAGACCATATATAATATATATGACTATGCTAAGGTTATTAAATATAGATTAAAAGTAGCATATAAAAGAGCCAGAATAATGATAGAAGAAACAAAAAAATAATAAACAAGAGAGAACGCTATAGTCGAGTTCCCCGACTATCTGATACCCGTTACTCAGCTAGTGTAAGTGCGAAGGACAGTTTTTGGCGGTTTGTGGGCGTTAGAGTGGGCGTGGCAAAAAGTTTTTTTGCAAATCGATAGAAATTTTCAAGACCAATACAAAAATGAAAAAATATTAAAACATTTTTCAAAAGTGTGGGCGTGGCAGTTTTGGGCGGTTTGTGGGCGTTAGAGTGGGCGTGGCAACATGAATCGACAAACTTGCGCTGCGTCTATGTCCCTGGAGTCTGTATGCCTAATCTCAACTTTCTAGCTTTTGTAGTTCCTGAGATCTCGACGTTCATACGGACAGACAGACGGACAGACGGACGGACAGACGGACATGGCCAAATCGACTCCGCTATTGATCCTGATCAAGAATATATATACTTTATATGGTCGGAAACGCTTCCTTCTGCCTGTTACATACTTTTCAACGAATCTAGTATACCCTTTTACTCTACGAGTAACGGGTATAAATATTATATCATCAGAAAATAACATAGATATATCAGTAGGTGATAAAGTCTTATTAAGAAATGAAACAGGTCATAAGTTGGAATATAAATACACTGGTCCGTATAAAGTAACGGAAATAGTAGATAATTAAAATAACGAATAATTAAAACAAAACACAAACAGTTTTAAGTAAAACCTTATAAAACAACTTCATAATATAACGTTGTTTTTCAAAAGGAGGGAGGAGTAGTATGCGCACATATAGAATACCCACTGTACTGTACCCAATAGTACATATACACAGTGTAACACTTTGTTGCAATGTTTATGTAAACATTCCACTTCAAGTGCATGTGATATTTGATCACCTATTTATGCACATACGTCATAAATGCTGGATCAGCATTTATGCTGACTACTTGTGAGCGCATATAACATTCTCTCTCTTAGCAGAGTAATACAAAAGTAATATTCTCTCCTAGCTGGCTTACTTAGAACCTAAGGAAGAATGTTCAGATCAGATTCAACTGAACGTTGGAAGCGGTACCTTCGCTGCTTTCAACACAAATAAAGAAACACCTAAGACTAAAAGCAATACTCCTTTTCATTTCTACAGCAGAAAGCCGGCGCAGGGAAGCAGAGCTGCGCCAAACCATTGAAGAACTGCCCAACCGAGTCGCGGCTATGCGGGTTAACCACGCCCCGGCAGAAGCGGCCTTAAGGTTAACCACCCAGTATAAATTAAGGGAGTAGTCCCGTGCAATGAAACGCTGGATGTAGTTAAGTTTCTGTCCGAATTTACGGGAGCACCGGAGACATACGTTTCCTGGCGGCAAGCGGCAATGTCCGAATATTACATGTTCAGAAGTTATGAGAATATGAGCAAAGTCAAAGGCCCTGCCGATGCAGTTGTGTCATCTTTTGGAACTGTGCTGAAATTTGAGGCGATTATAAATCGACTTGACTTCACGTACAGCGACAAGCGCCTAGGTCGTATGTAGCATCGGCAGCTAAGTGCTGTGCGAGAAGTTCCGGGATGACGCCTTGAGCGTTTTCGTCTAAGGACTAAAGCGCAGCCACTCCGCAATCAAACTTGCAGGAAAGTGGTAGACAGCATAGGGCACAGGTATACTCTGCCCAACGAGGAGATAGGCTGGCTCAAGGAAACACACCGGAGCCCATGGATGTCGACCCGTTGTTGTCCAAAATGTTGAAGCCGTTCCACGCCCCGGCTTACCAAAATACGAAATTTTTCACAAAAGGGCAACGGGTCAATAACGTTGCTCAAACCCCAAGTGGGTCTAACACGGCTTTGCCACCGCAGCGGGCAAAATTGTCGATGATGCTTTCCTAGAATACGACTATGATGCCCTCAAATTTTTAGTTAGTTGTTAGCAGGGATCGACATGAAACTCCTGGTTGACACGGGCGCGTCAAGAAATTTCATCCGTCCATTTAAGAATAGGAATAAAGCGTTTGCTTATTAGGATGAGGATTTTCCTTGCAATACGTCGGAGGTAGCCTCCATCTGGACGATTGACGGGAGCCCAATTGTGTCAAATTGTACCCATATGCCATAGGAGCAGCTGATTTCGTAAACCGCGAAATTGAGGAACTGCATAAAAAATAGCATTATCGAGAAGTCGAAGTCCCCTACAATAACCCAATATGGGTCGTAGACAAAAAGGGCACCGATGAAGCCCTTTACTCGTAGAGTAAATTGGTATGCTAGATTCGTTGAAAAGTATAAAGGAAGGAAGCGTTTCCGACCATATAAAGTATATATATTCTTGATCAGGATCAATAGCCGAGTCGATCTGGCCATGTCCGTATGTCCGTCCGTCTGTCCGTCCGTCTGTCCGTCCGTATGAACCTCGAGATCTCAGTAACTACAAAAGCTAGAAAGTTGAGATTAAGCATATAGACTCCAGAGACATAGAAGCAGCGCAAGTTTGTCGATTCATGTTGCCACGCCCACTCTAACGCCCACAAACCTCGACTATAGCATTCTCTCTTGTTATACCCGTTACTCGTAGAGTAAAAGGGTATACTAGATTCGTTGAAAAGTATGTAACAGGGAGAAGGAAGCGTTTCCGACCATATAAAGGTATATATATATATATTCTTGATCAGGATCAGTAGCCGAGTCGATCTGGCCATGTCCGTCTGTCCGTCCGTCTGTCCGTCTGTCCGTCCGTATGAACGTCGAGATCTCAGGAACTACAAAAGCTAGAAAGTTGAGATTAGGTATACAGACTCCAGGGACATAGACGCAGCGCAAGTTTGTCGATTCATGTTGCCACGCCCACTCTAACGCCCACAAACCGCCCAAAACTGCCACGCCCACACTTTTGAAAAATGTTTTGATATTTTTTCATTTTTGTATTGGTCTTGTAAATTTCTATCGATTTGTCAAAAAACTTTTTGCCACGCCCACTCTAACGCCCACAAACCGCCCAAAGCTGCTACGCCCACACTTTTGAAAAATGTTTTGATATGTTTTCGTTTTTGTATTAGTCTTGTAAAATTCTATCGATTTGCCAAAAAACTTTCTGCCACGCCCACTATAACGCCTACAAACCGCCAAAAACTGTGTTTAAGGCTTGCTTCTCCCTTCCACTAGCTAAGTAACGGGTATCAGATAGTCGGGGAACTCGACTATAGCGTTCTCTCTTGTTTTTTATTATCAACTTTGAAGTACGATAATCTTTCGGTATCTATACAGATTAGCTGATGGGTCCATCTAAGATGGCCTCTCTCGCGCTGGCACATTTCAACTAGCGATCTGCTGTCCGCTCTACAATTAAGTATATCATTACATTCGCAACACATACATGCGCGCATAGATGCCAAATTTCACTCTCACAATAAAAATAAAATCTATCTTTCTTGTCACAATTGCGACGAAGTGTTTTAAAACTTATGATAAAAGAGTTTTAGCCCAAAAGGGACGATGATGTTCCGGTCTAAACTAACATTTTATTATCTGATAAAACATTAGTGTTTCAGCAAGCTCTAGCTCAAGTTGGGCCAGGAAGGTCTTTACCCAGCCCAGAACATTATTTTTTCAATATTACAAGTCTAACGAGATAATTGCGAAAACTGCCTATGGTATCTAGAGGGAATATAATTACATTGCACAGTGGTCTGGCCTATATGGGGAGAGCGGCCAAAAATACTTTTAGCAGACATATCGTTATGAAATTTGTACTGTAAGTTCTTTAAAAAATAAGAATTGAAAAATATCTAAGAAATGGGCGTGGTAGTTAGTATTTTCGCCCACGAAAAAGCAAAAACCAAAAAATACACCTAAAAGTATACTTCAATTTTGTTATTATGAAAGATAATAAATGTAAATGTTTTAATTTTATAAAGAAAAAATACAACAAAAGGATAATATATATATCAAGAAATACAATAAATACTTAGAGACACTAAGGAACATCGATTTCGCATTCAGAGATAAAGCAAAAGTAGTAATAAAGACGTATATACTACTCGTAATGTTACAATAACAAACAGAAAACAGATTTTTTAAATTGATTTGTGGCAATTTTCGCTGTCCCGTTTCTATAGGATCTGAAGTTATTAATAGACGGTAAAATAAATCGGTGTTTGTTGTCGAAATTTTTTTGTATCCCTATTTCTGGATTCAGCAGCTTTCTCTGACAACTCGCCGATCGATATGAGAGCATTTTCAATTATGGCAGGCCCGTGTATATTCTTTTGTGTAAGATAACTCAGCCATCTGCAAAGTTCTGCAGCTGAAATATTTTAAAACATTATCTATAACCATTGACAACGAAATAGATTATGCCCAAAATCTGTAGATAGCCTCCTTTTTTTTTGCATGTTTTTTACAGAAATGTAACCAACAGTCTATTATCATCAGTCACCAGTCCAGCAGCAGCAGCACGGATCAAGGAGAAGGAGGTAAAAATTTGTAATACAAAGAAGTATTAACTATACTATCCCTTTCTGCTCTCAACCTTCTAACCTCTATACGTATTTGAAAGACCTCAGGGCCTCTCAAACCATTCTCCATCATTGGATGACCTGAGGACCTTTCAAACTGTTCCATAATTGGAAGACCTGAGGGCCTCTCACACTTCTCTTCATATTTGGAAGAACTCAGGGCCTCTCAAACCATTCTTCATAGTTGGAAGACCTCAGGGCCTCTCAAACCATTCTTCATAGTTGGAAGACCTCAGGGCCTCTCCAACCATTCCTCATAACTGGGAGACCTCAGGGCCTCTGGATTATTCTCACCCATAGGTCGACCGAGGGAGACCAACATCCCGCCCGAAACACCCGAAGCGATACGAGGCCCCCCTGCCGCCACTAGGAGCCGTTTCGGCCCACCCGGCGTCGTGATCCATTCTCAAACCAATAAAGCTACACTTATCCGTACTGGGATCAGGTCGGCTTTTTCTTTCAGCAACCACACCTGCACAAAAATAAATGTCTGAGAAGAATCCTGGCCATCCCTGAGCCACCCGAGCATTGACAAATCGTCACACAGCACAACAACTAAGATACGTGTTGTCTTTGATGTCTCTGCCAAAACTTCTTTTGGATAATCTTTGAACGAAATACTCATGCCAGGCCCCACTTTGCAGCCCAAACTGTTTCACACTTTGTTACAGTTTCGAAATTTCCCTTTTGGTGACATCTCTAAAATGTACCGATGTGTCTGGGTCAAGGAACTGGACAGCTATTTACAATGCATTTTGTGGCGTGACACACCCCAGGTAAGCGCACACCCCAGGTAGGTGACGGTTTCCAACCTACGGAACAAAGCCAGCTTCGCTTCTATCTGTCAGAGCCATGCAGTAGCTAGCAGAAATGATGACCCCCAGCAAGCGCTCTGTCTTGTATAAAATTGCTCCCTTTTACTACCCTATTGGTATTATCTGCCCCGCTTTCAAATTGTTATTGATAATCGCATCTCTTTAATCTAGGACCTGGCAAATGGCATAGAATGGCATTGTGTTTCACAGCCTGCAATCCAGCGGATATACTTTCCAGAGGGGCCCTACGTATGTGAACCAGTCCAGAGCAGTAGCGATCGGTGGGAGCACGTACAAGGCCACGATCGACACCGGGGCGAAAGCAAGCTTCATAAGCGAAGAACTGGCGGACAAGCTGGCTTCCCGTGGAACGGTGCTGGGGTGGAACTTCCTCACGCAAGTCGGGGCCGACATCAAGTGCGCCGGTCATAAAATCCGGATTCCGGCCTGAGGAAGACACAATGGGTGGTCAAGAAGAAGTTGTCGGTCGCAGTAGTCCAAAAGAACGGCGAAGAGAATGACTTGGATAAATTCCTGGAAACAAAGTTTGCGGAATTTCACTCAATAAACAGACCCAGAATCCAAAAATTCAAGGGGAGGGACGAACTGCTGGAAATGGAACTTACAGAACATTCAAGGATCCCCTACAGCCCGCCCATAGTGAACTTTAGGCAGATACACTCGAAATCCATAAAGGGTGCCTGCCCAATGCTAAGGATAAGCTACATCCTCGACCAACTGAGGGAGGCGCGCTTCATAAGCACAAGGATGGGTATTTGCAAATACCGTTGGAAGAGTCAAGCCGGTTCTTCACGACTTTTACGGTCCCAGGGAAAGGCCTTTCCAATGGAGAGTGATGCCGTTTGAATTACACTACGCGTCGGCCACATTTTAACGGGCACTGGATCAGGTGATTGGACCGGAAATGTCGCCACATGTCTTTGCGTATCCATATGACATTATCGTGATTGGTCGCACCATAGAGGAACACAAAAGAAACCTTAGGGAAGTGTTCCGCTGCTTGAAAAAGGCGAACCTACGAATAAACCTAGAGCAAGCAAGAACTACTGTACTTAGGATATCGCGTCACAAGCCAAGGGATAGGTACTGACCAAAGAAGGTAGCAGCCGGGGAAAAGGTTATTTCACACTCCATCCGGACCTTGAACGGAGCCAAGAAAAACTACTTACTACTTACGGAAGCTAAAGCCGTACCTGGAGGGTTACCACTTCAAGGTAGCGACGGATCATATGGTACTGAAGTGGTTGAACAACATAGAAAGCCCTTTGGGAAGAATTGCCAGATGGGCGTTAGCGCTACAGCAATATGACTTCGAGGGCGCATACAGGAAAGGCCAATTGAACGTAGTAGCAGGTGCGTTATCAAGGCAGCCACAGAATTGGTGTCAATAGTGCCAGAGATTCTGCGAAAAACGAGGACAAAGCAGAGTGCAGCTGAGTCACGGAAATGCGAGAAAAAATAAAGGCGCATCCTCAAAAGTTCCCAGACTACGTACGGCAACTTAGGAACACCGTCCTGCGAGAAAACCATGACTCCCCAGCAGCCGGCCAAGTGGGCATTCGTAAGACAATTACGCGGCTGGCAGCCCGGTACTTCTGGCCAGGAATGCAGAGAGACGCAAACCGAATCAGCTGCATGCGGCGGGAAAGAAGTTGACACAGATCCCGGAAGAGCCCTGGTCGACAGTGTGTGCCGATTTCGTCGGACCATTGCCATGCTCAAAGCATGGAAACAATATGTTGTTGGACTGCCCCAAAAATAAGAAAGAGAAGTCTGTGATATATGCAGTAACTGCGGGGACAAATATACTGCACACTACAGAGGCTGTGTGGTGTACAAAGAATTAAAGAGCCGCCTAAACAAACGTAATGCCACAGCACATACATGCAGCAAAAACACTTTCTACTCTTCGCAACCAATGTTTCAACCACCCTCAACTGTCCCAAGCACTACTCCTAGTACTTCTTTCGCGCCTTAAAATCCGGACTAGAAGTCCCCGCCCCACCGACAAGAACTGCTCATTTCGAATATACAATGACAAATATCCAACAGACTCAACAAAGTGGCATCGAAGCTAATATGCTATCCCTACAGCAATGCATGAAAGTCTTCATGACGTTCATGCAAAATACTACAATACTACAAAATATCCTGATACAACTTCTTGTATCTACAAAATCCCCATAATGGCTGCCCTACGGATAACTCTGTGGAAAGCTAATGGCGTTTCACGGCATACTCAAGAACTCACACAGTTGATTAAGGGGGGCACTCTACGGACAACTTTAAAAAAATCGATTTTTTTATTCTTTAATTCGAAAGCTATACTATTCTAAAATATTATCCTAAAGTTTGAAAGTCGTACTACTACTACTGACAGGACCCAGATCGGGCGTAGCCACTTCAGGTTGGATCCAAAACCTTTAAAGCGTGTTTTCTCGAAACCACTTATTTTCAGTCGGTAATCACGATTGCGAACGAATAAACTGTGGGGCAACGCATCCAGAAGTAACATAGACATTATTCAGGGAGCACAGTCATTTTTTAGATTAAAGTCACCGCAGTGATTAAAACTCTAACTTTAGTAAAAACTAATTGTTTAAATAATTTTTCAAAATAGTTTTTTCGATATTAAGAAAAAAATGTGACAATTTTATAACCTTTTTTGTTTGCAAGAAATTGTTACTAAATTTAAAAATTTTTTAAGATTAGCGAGTTATAATCACTATCCACAACATTTATCTATAAAAAAGAGTTTCATTTCTTTCAGATAGTCGGTTTGGACTGCAGCGTGATTACCGCTAAAGGAAATTTAACAATAAGGTGAAAGATGGCTGCCACAGCCATTGATGGTTCTCAGAATCTTTGATTGTGCTCGCTGTATGAATTCAACATTGCCGTTGCTGGCATTGCCCCATAACTGTGAGCCATAGGTCCAGATAGGTTTCAGTACAGAATTTTAAAGAAAGGCTGAGCGGAGAACCAGAGTTGATGAGTGTAAGTTGTTGGCTTTGAGTTTAAGTTGAGTTTTTTTGGCTTCAAGAACGCTGCCTTGGGGGACTCCAGCCTCAATTTTATGATCAGTGGAAGTGGCAGTGTTGCACCGTACTGCAAACTTTCTGTCATAAGACTTTAGAAGTTTGTGTGTGCTTTCGGGTAGGGCTGTTTTAACTTTAAACATTAGGTCGTCAAGCCACACTCTGTCGAATGCTTGGGATACGTCTAAAAATACAGTATTCGCGATGTTCAAATGCAGTTCTTATTTCCGTTGTAATACGATTCACCTGTTCAATGGTTCCGTGGCTTTCGCGGAATCCAAATTGATGGGCTGGGATTATGTTGTGGTATCTCAGATGTAGATTAAGTCGGATCAGCAGGCATTTTTCGAAAAGTTTCGAAATGCATGAGAGTAGACTTATTGGTCTGTAAGATGAAGGGCCTTTGTGGTCCTTACCAGGCTTTGGAATCATTATGATAATCGACCTCTTCCATCGTTGTGGAAAGTAACCAAGTTTGGTGATGGCATTAATGAGCTTGGTTATGTAGCGAACTGCAGAGTGTGGCAGCTCGATGATCATTTCCGGTGTTATAAGGTAGCAGCCGGGGGATTTTTTCGGGCTGAGATTGTCTTTGATTATTTTGTTTTGCTGTTGGGGATCTGGTAGATTGCCATTCTCTGCGTAGGCGTCGTTTTACGTGGACAAGTTGCTCGCTTTGTACGTTGGTCTTATTCGAGTTAATTGTAATGTTTGTGGTTTTTGGTTTTGCAGTAAGAGCTGCTGCAGTAAGGATGGATTGCAATGTACTCGCGCAACTCTCTATATCAGATTCAGAATTGAGTTTTGGATATAGCTCAATGTGTGAACTTATATATTTTTTATACCTAAGCCTATTTGTTTTGTGTGAAGTCAGTCTGTATGGTGGTTTCACGTTTTCTGCGTACCGGCGGAGGTACAGACGAGTGATCAGATGACAGATCTGGCAGACATTCAGCATTGACCAAGCTGCGGGAAATATTTTTCGTAACTGCGGATTAGATCAGGTCAGGCAGCTTATTGAGGTCTGATGGCCAGTATGTAGGACTCCCAGGAGAAACATGGTGAAGTCTTATAAAGCTTTTTTTCTTTTGGATTCCCCAGTGAGTATGTTTAGCGTTGTAGTCGCTTGCTGCAATGAAGTGTGGCCCTAGTGCTTGGAAAAAAAAATCCAGGAATTGATCTTCCAATACTGTGAAACGGGGAGGGCAGTATACGGCAGCATTTGTATCAAAAGGTTTTTGTTACGCATCATGTCTTGAATGGTGGTCCTCATGAATGTCATAAACTCTGTTGTAAGGCTTTCATAATGGCTTCAGTTTTTGTTTCTTGCTGTTCAGTTGTGCTATAGTTTTGTTGTGTGTTTTGGGTTGGAGGCGTCAAACCTGATTTTAAAACGTTAGCAAATGGTTTCTGGTTAGTGGTGGGTATAGGCCATGGAGCGGAACTTGCTGCTTTCGAAAAAAATACTTCTGGGTTTGTTTCTAATGGTGTCAGCGTATCTGTTTCTTGGTGTGCCCGCGCCGTGTTCATTCTTTCGTGAAGACGGCTTTTCAGCTCTTTGTAGATTGGACAGCCTCTGTCGCGGAACGGTTTAGGGCTATCGATAGTTAGTCAAGTTGCATTTTAGAGCCGCCAGAACTTAGAGATATTTGTGTCAGGAATCTCGTGAATGTGTAATTCGGGCACACTAAATCATGTAAAGTTATGCTTAATTTTGGCGGATAGTATTACTACGATTTGAGCATCACACTGAGTGGGAAGGGAAACTGCGGTATGTAAGATAAAGACTGTATTGCAGGTTAAGTTAACCATTGTATATCCCACAGAATAAAACATAAGACCCAAATACTCTGTTTGTTATCGAACACGAGGTGTTTTCTTGGGCGTTAAGTTGCAATGCACCCCGTGATAGTTCGAGCGTCGTCATTTTCTTTTATTCGCACTCTGCATTCGCAAGGTGCATTGGATTTGCACTCTGCGAGAAGATGCCAATGAAGCATTCGCCCCGGCGGAGCCCCAGACTGGATGTCGGGGGTGCTCCCGCAACTGCGACCACCACGGCCACAGCAACTGGCAAGCCGGCCAGCTCTGCGAGTGTGGCTGGTGATCGGCAGCGGCCACAGACTCCGAAGGAAAGTGGAGTAGCCGCCAGTGAAGCGGCAAGTAACCTGCAGCCCGCAGCTACGGGGCAGCTTACGGACTCCACGACTGTACAAGTGGCGGCCCTCATGGAAAGGATCGCACATCTAGAGTCGGAGCTGGTGAAGGCAAGGGCAAATGAAGGGCATGCAGAGGCCGCCAGGGATCCC
Organism: Drosophila yakuba; assembly: GCF_016746365.2. Lineage (NCBI taxonomy): Eukaryota > Metazoa > Arthropoda > Insecta > Diptera > Drosophilidae > Drosophila > Drosophila yakuba. Next base: position 1,761,514 of record NC_052530.2, on the reverse strand, counting down.
GTTGGAGTCGGGGCACGCGGCGTTGGAGTGAGCGGTACGGCGAATACACCGCCATGTTTGAGTGAAACGGTGCCATGTCTGAGAGCAGCACCACGGCAGGGCTCGAGTGAGAGCCTGCCCAGGCAGATTATGAGTGACAATCTGCAACCGGAGCTTGGAGTGACGCCATCTTTGGATGCGCAGTTGCCGGCACAATTGAGTGCAAGTTTGCCGCCACAATTGAGTGGAAATTTGGCGCCGACGCTTGGCGGCCATTGGGCAAACGGGCAACCTGTCACACGGAGTTGTACAACAACAACAGTGAGCTATTCTCCGCCATTTTGTGTTACCGCCACGGCGCAGCCTGAACGAGGTTATGTTCACCCGCCACGGGAGCCAACACACAATTTGGAGGTATCAACGCCATCGCCCCTATCATATGGAATGGCGGCGACGAGCATACCTGGATGGACGCCACGCAGACTGCCTGATCTTCCCGAGTTTGAGGGTCAGCCAGAGGAATGGCCAATATTCTTGTGCGCGTTCACGGAGACAACGGCAGCTTACCAGTGTACAGATTTGGAGAATAACCAGAGGCTAGTGAAAGCCCTGAAGGGTGAAGCCCGAGCAGCTGTGAAGTCGCTGCTCATCCACCCCAGCAATGTGCAAGCTGTTATGGAGCAGCTACGATTCCGGTATGGACGTCCGGAGCTTTTGATCCGTAGCCAACTGGAGAGCGTGCGCGATGTGCAGCCAATACAGGAGGCCAACATCGCAAGGATCGTGCCGTTCGCCACAAGGGTGAGCAACCTGGCAGCGTTCCTGCAGTCAACCACGACCGGCAGCCAGCACTTAGGGAATCCAACCCTAATGGAGGAGCTGATCGCCAAGTTGCCTGTGAGCAAGAGGTTGGACTGGGCGAAGCACGCGGCTACGATACAGCCATATCCGACAGTGGTGCATCTAAGCGAGTGGCTTCATGAATTCGCTAAATTGGTGTGCACTGTCACGGACGTCGGAATCAAGGAGCACCCGAGACGAAGGGTATTGCACGCGAATAGTGTTCGCGAGGAGGAGCGGTATGCAGACCGCCCCAGATGTTGCCCCTTGTGTGAGGGACAACACAGCATCAAGGACTGCAAGGAATTCAACCGAGCTTCTACAACGAGGCGGATCGAGTCCGCGAAGAGGTTGAGGTTATGTTTTTCGTGTCTGGAGTATGGACATATGGCCCGGTTCTGCACGAAGGATCGAGGATGCAACGTCTACGGATGCCGGATGAGGCATCATTACCTACTCCATGACCCAGCTGGACATCCCAGACGACCGCCAGTCGCAGATGGAGGCCGCAGGAGGGATCAGCGGAGCAGTCAAGACCGGCAGCTGTACAGAGACAGCGGCCGACGGATACGAATGCCACAGTCAGTGGATTCCAACGAGAAGAGCCTGCCTACGTCAGCTGCAGTTATAGACGCGGGACGTAAGGAGGATGAGAGGCGATCGACATGCGACCGCCAGGAATTATCGCACCGGAACTTGAGTTGTGTCGATTCGGATGGAGGTCACCTGCTGTTCCGGATTTTGCCCGTGACGTTGTACGGGGAGAATACGCAGGTCGACACCTACGCACTGCTGGATGAAGGTTCGTCCGTCACGCTCATTGACGACGAGCTCATCCGCAGCCTGGACCTGAGAGGCGAGAGTCGACAACTAAATGTGCAATGGTTCGGCGGAAAATCCGTCAAAGAGCACACAAGGATGGTTAGCCTGCAGATCAGCGCAGCGGGCAAGCCGAAGCGCCATGCGCTGAAGAATGTGTACGGAGTAGCAAACCTGAGTCTCCCGATGCAGAGCTTGCGTCGAGAGGATGTGAAGGCAGCGGGCGCGAGTGTGCGTCTGCCTGTAAAGCCGTACAACAATGCGGCGCCAAGGATCCTAATTGGATTGGATCATGCGCACCTAGGAATACCCTTCAGAACCAGGAGCTATGGATCTGGAGGGCCATACGCAGCAGCCACGCCACTTGGGTGGGTGGTATATGGACCGGTGAAAGGAAAGGCAAGTTCACCGCTTCAGAGATCGTGCCTCCTAGCCGTGCCACAGGATAATCTTCTGGAGAAGATGGTCAGCGATTACTTCGAGATCGAGAGTTTCGGAGTGAAGCCGGCACAGCCAGTCGCAGCTGGCGGAGTGGAGCTGGCGCCGTCAGTCGCAGATGACGGCAACGCACGGGCCCTGAGTATCCTGGAGGAGACGACTAAGCGAGTAGGCCGACGATACGAGACTGGGCTGCTATGGAGAGACGACGAGGTGAGACTGCCAGAGAGCTACAGTATGGCACTCAACAGACTTGTCAACATTGAGCGGAAAATGAAGCGCGATGTGGACTTCGCGCGGGCCTACAAAGGAATTATGGACGATTACGTCAAGAAGGGTTACGCACGACGACTGGAGCCCCAGGAAGTCCAGAGGTCCCAGGAAGGCAAGGTATGGTACCTGCCGCACTTCGGAGTAGAGAACCCGAACAAGCCTGGAAAAATCCGGCTGGTCTTCGACGCGGCTGCCAAGGTGAACGGAGTGTCCCTGAACTCAGCGCTGATGAAAGGCCCACAGCGCTACAAACCCCTCCCAGCGGTGCTCTTCCATTTCCGGGAAGGAGCAGTTGGGGTTTGTGCCGACATCAAGGAGATGTTTCATCAGGTATTGATGCAGCCAAAGGACAGATGTGCCCAGAGGTTCCTATGGAGGAACGGAGAAGATCGTCGGGAGCCCGACATATACGAGATGCAGGTGATGACGTTTGGAGCGGCCTGCTCACCATGCTCGGCGGATTATGTGAAGACCGTGAATGCTTCGCAGTATAGCAGCACGGATCCGCGAGCAGTCCTGGCGATCAACGAGTATCACTACGTGGATGACTACGTCGACAGTTTCCCCAGTGAAGAAGAAGCTATCGCCGTCTCGTCACGGGTGAGAGATATACATGCGGAAGCTGGTTTTAATTTGTGTCGATTTACTTCCAGTTCGGCAAGTGTGGTCAGAGCGTTGAACCCACTTGAATCCATCGCTAGCGTTAGATGGACCGAAGCTGAGGAGAAGGTACTAGGAATGTACTGGCAGCCAGCTACAGATGACTTCAAGTTCGGCGTCAAATACCATCGAGTCCCAAGAAGTGTGATGACAGGAGAACGCGTCCCCACGAAGAGGGAGTTCCTGAGCCTGGTCATGTCCACGTTCGACCCGATTGGGTTTTTGAGCTGCTACATGGTGACCGCTAAAGTACTAATGCGAGAGATTTGGCGGAGAGGAGTCGGCTGGGACGAGCCGCTACCAGACACGTTGGCCGCAGCCTTTGAGAGCTGGCGGCAAGGGATGAAGAAGATCGAAGAATTCCGATGTCCACGCTACTATTTCGGCGATGGACGAGTGCGGACACTACAGCTGCATATCTTCGTGGATTCAAGCCAGTCGGCGTTCGCAGCAGCGGCCTATTGGCGGGCCACATACGCAAGCGGAGATGTGCAGGCGCATTTCATATGTTCGAAGACGAAGTGCGCTCCGATGAGGACTATGTCAATCCCGCGACTGGAACTTCAAGCAGCAGTATTAGGAACGAGACTGATGGACACCGTCAAGCAAGAGCACGGTGTGGCGATCAGCAGCTGCGTACTATGGACGGATTCTAAGACTGTGCTGCACTGGATAAGCAGCACCCACCGGAGATACAAGCAATTCGTCGGAAACCGGGTGGCAGAGATCTTAGAATCCACGGAGGCGTCCCAATGGAGATGGATTCCGTCTGCCGAAAACGTGGCAGATGACGCGACAAGGCCGCGCGAGTGCGTGGACCTGTCCATTGGATCGCGGTGGCTGAGTGGTCCACCATTCTTACGAGGATCAGAAGAAAGCTGGCCGAGATCGCGCGAGGACTGGAATCCCCCGACGCCAGATGAAGAGGAGATGAAATGTGAGTTTGCCCTAGTCATGGCGAACTTTATATCGTTACAGAGATTTTCAAGTTACAACCGATTGGTGAGGAGCACCGCATGGGTGCTCAGATTTATTCGACGATGTCGTGGACTACGTAGCGTTCGAGAGGACCACGGACTGACGTCGATGGAGTGCGCTGAGGCAGAGCGCACACTGATAAAGCAATCACAGCGAGAAGCGTTTGCCGTGGACAGCCATGGAAAGGCCGCCAAGGGCAGCCGACTGTATGGGTTGTCACCGTACTTCGACAAGGACGGAGTGATGAGAGCCAGCGGAAGGATCGACGACGCGGCGTGTGTGCCATACAGCGCGCGACGGCCGATCATACTGTCTCACGAAGAGGCACTGGCGGAGATGATCGTGCAGCATCACCACGAGAAGATGTGCCACCAAAACGTGGAGGCAACTATTGGAGCGATCCGGCAGAAGTTCTGGATTACGAACTTAAGGAGGCTGCTACGGAAGGTGATGAGCAACTGCAATGTATGCAAGCTGCGGAAGGCGCGGCCTACGCAGCCAGAGATGGGTCCCCTGCCAGAGGACCGGCTGGAAGCCAACGGATGGCCATTTAAGTATACCGGCCTGGACTATTTTGGACCGCTATTTGTGACTGTTGGACGTCACACAGAGAAAAGGTGGGTGGCATTGTTTACGTGTCTAACCACAAGGGCTATCCACTTGGAGATGGCCCACGATTTGTCTACAGATTCCTGTATAATCGCCATGAGGAACTTCATGAGCCGCCGTGGACCGGTGGTCAGGATAAGGAGCGACAACGGGAAGAACTTCGTTGGAGCCGACAGAGAGGCCAGGAAGTTCAGCGAAGTGTTTGAGCCTGCAAAGATCCAGGGCGAGCTGTCGTCCAAAGGAATCGAATGGATCTTCAATTGCCCGGCGAACCCAGCTGAGGGAGGCGCCTGGGAAAGGATGGTGCAGTGCGTGAAGAAGGTGCTGGCGCACACAATGAAGGAGCTCGCGCCCAAGGAGCACGTACTGGAGAACCTGTTGATTGAGGCGGAGAGTATAGTGAACTCTCGTCCGCTCACTCATCTACCAGTGACGGTGGACCAGGAGGCTCCACTGACACCCAACGATCTGCTGAAAGGAGTACCCGATGTTCCGGATCTTCCCAAGGATAATGGACAGGAGTCCAACGGATGCGCTACCAGGAAGCAGTGGCGCATAGCGAGAATGATGCGGGATCGATACTGGAAGAGATGGGTGCATGAGTACCTGCCAACGCTTGTGCGCAGGGAGAGATGGTGCAAGCATGTCGAGCCCATTCGTCGAGGAGACCTGGTGTTCATATGTGATCCGGCCATACCACGAAGAGAGTGGAAGCGAGGCGTCGTGGAAGAGGTGTTCACCGGAAGAGATGGAATCCCTCGTCGAGCGGCGGTGCGGACTAACGATCGAGCCAAGACGATGATGCGTCCCGCTTCGAGGCTAGCTGTCCTGGACGTGGTGAAGGCGAGTGCTTCACGGGGGTGGGGATGTCGCGGAACGGTTTAGGGCTATCGATAGTTAGTCAAGTTGCATTTTAGAGCCGCCAGAACTTAGAGATATTTGTGTCAGGAATCTCGTGAATGTGTAATTCGGGCACACTAAATCATGTAAAGTTATGCTTAATTTTGGCGGATAGTATTACTACGATTTGAGCATCACACTGAGTGGGAAGGGAAACTGCGGTATGTAAGATAAAGACTGTATTGCAGGTTAAGTTAACCATTGTATATCCCACAGAATAAAACATAAGACCCAAATACTCTGTTTGTTATCGAACACGAGGTGTTTTCTTGGGCGTTAAGTTGCAATGCACCCCGTGATAGTTCGAGCGTCGTCAGCCTCTGTTGTTTGCTGTGTGATTGCCCCCAAAGTTATTGCACTTTTTCTCGCTTGCATTTTCTTTATTGGTTTGACAGTGTGTGGAGTCGTGGAGATCTCCACAGATTACGCACACCGGGCGAAGTGTGCAATACGATCTCGGCTCTTCTACCGTGATCCTACGGGGTAAAAGGAGCTTGAGTTTGTAAATTGGGTGAACCTCGTTTTTTTAAGATTATTGTTTTTTGGTACAAGCTCAATCTTGAAGAGTGGTTGCGGCTGCCTGTTCCGGTTTTTAATGTTGAACACGCTTTTGGCGCAAAACCCCTTTTCCTTTAGCGCCTCAGTTATCTCTTCGGGCGTAACATCAGACTCATTGCCCTTCAGTACTACTTGTAGGCCCTTGCTGCTTTTAAGCTGGTAGGTGTAAAAGCCTATTTTTTGTGCGGTAAGGTATTTTGTGACATTTCTGTAGTTGTCCTCCGTTTTCGTTCGAAGTTTGATTTCTTCGATAGTACCTCTTACAAGGGGAATTATATGAAAGCTATCTTTTCCAATGAGATCGATCAATGTTTTACCATCCAAGTATTTACTATCTAAATAAATATAAAATACCACATCTCTGCCGCATTGTTTTCTTGTTCAACAATATTTCCAAAAAACGACCTTTTTTCGAAGCAAACCGTAGAGTGCCCCGCTTAATGAAAAAAACATCGACGTAATGATACTATCTGAATCGTACCTCACAAATAAATACAATTTTCATATGCCAGGATACTTGTAGTACAAATCATCCATATGGTAAAGCTCTTGGAGGCACTGGAGTACTCATCAGTAAACAATTTTGACAAAATCCATTTACAATCTATGTCTATAGCCTTACAACTCAACAATATTTCAATGACTCTAGCCACAGTCTACTGCCCAAAACTCTTTCTAATCTCCAAGGATCAATTCATGGAACTCTTTAACACACTAGGTGTCGGATTCATCGCAGCGGGTGACTATAACGCCAAGCACACCCATGGGGGATCTCGACTTGTGTTACCCAAGGGGTAAGCAGTTGTACAATGCGCTTATGAAGTCGAAAAACAAGCTAGACTATGTATCCCCGGGAAGGCCGACATACTAGCCAGCAGACCCAAGAAGAATCCCAGACCTGATCGACTTTGCAATTACTAAACAAGTCCCACAAACCGCCCAATAATGTCACGCCCATACTTTTGAAAATTTTGTTGATATTTTTTAATTTTTGTATTAGTTTTGTAAATTTTTGCTGATTTGCGGAAAAGGGTTTTGCCCAAAACTGCCCAGCCCACCCTTTTGAACAATGGTTTGCTTTTTTTAAACTTTTTTCTTAGTCTTCTACATTTCTCTTTTTGCCACGCCCACAAACCGCCAAAAACTGACAGTGTGGAAATTTCTCCTTTGCACTTTTACTAGCTAATAACAGGTATCAAATAGTCGGGGAACATGACTATAGCATTCTCTCTTGTTTTTTATTTATTTTATTCTTTCTTTATTAATAGTATTAAACAGTCCCAATACAATTATATTGCAGATGTTTGGCTTTTATCTGCCAAGATAAATCAACAAAGCTACTAATACTGAAATTTATAGACTTATTGTAATTAATACACTTTATAATAATACGAGACATTAACAGACATTAAGTAATCAAATCAAATAATTATTTATCCAGAAAAAATCCTGAGTATCCTGAGTAAGCATTACATGAAATGCTTCTGTAAGTATCACCTAAAATGCTTTTTTTTAGCATTAAAGGTTTCTGGATGCATAAGACTTTGCTAAATTTGTAAGAAAACATAATTTCTAAGAAAACATTACTGTTAATGTAGCACAGAAGCACAATTTGCATCGCTTAGTAGTTTGGATTTTGTGTGGCGCTAGTGCAATACGATATTTTCGGCAGACAAATAAAATATTTCGCATAGAGCAGGAAACGAAATTGTGGTGTCCTGGAAGTTGAGCGTTCCGCGGCAACCAAGGAAAACCGTCCTACGAGAGTCATAAATCCCCATCAGTCGACTATGTGGACAGTAGACAGACAATAGGTCGACTAGCAGCCCGTTATTACTGGCTAAAAACGCAAAGGAATGCAATTGATTGTGGAAAAAAAATTCTTTTCCTAACCGTAAGCAAGTGGTCCCGGTTATACAGACCGATATGGCGGAGAACAACCAAGCAGAGTAAAGGCAGGAGACCCAAAAAAACCAAAGCCTCAAACATTTTATATAAGGGAAAAAAGTTCAAAAGCCCGGGTCAAAAAAATTGTTGCGTTGGTTGGAAACAATAATTTCCATGTTTTTTCGATTATTAAAGGGAACCTCCACGTAACCAAAGTTTAAACGAAGTCCGAAGAAAACTTCCGATCTGTGATCAAGTACCTAGAAGAAACAATAAAGAACTTCTACACCTACCAACTGAAAATCAGCAAGGGACTGAAAGTTGTACTAAAGGGAATCGAACCTGACGTCGCCTCCTCTGATATTCAAGAAGCCCTTAAAGCCACAAACTGCATCTCCTACTGCATCGAAGGTTCACTGTGGAAGAACCACACAAACGCAAACGGTCCTGTACAATGCACAAACAGGCAGAAGTATAGACACACAAAGACATACTGCACACTTCGGGCAGTCTGAAAAGTCTGCGGAGACTTCCACAACTCCGTAAACTGCCCGGCAAACAAAGAAGGCCCCCTAAGAAAAAATATGGCAACTGTGGAGGAAACAATACGGCAAACTACAAATCACATCAACGCTATGCTGCTTGATGAAACTTCATAGCTGCAGGAGACTACAATAATAAACACACTCACTGGGGATCACTTCCCAAGGGAAGGAAAATATATAATGCACTTATCAAAGTGAGCAATAAACTCGACAATGTTTCTCCTGGTAGACCCACATACCCCTGCAGACCCCAGAAAGATCCCAGATTTAATTGATATAACGTTGACAAAAAACATCCCAAGCGATCTAATAAGCGACATGGTCCTACCAGATCTCTCATATAACCTCTCGCCTTTCTTGATAACCCTTCTTCAAACCCCAAAATTGCGAACCACCCCTATACGCTGGCGTCACTCAACACTAACTGGATGAAATACAGAAAGTATGTGAGTTCCCACATTAAGCTAACTCTTCAACTATACATAGAAGCGGACACTGACTGCACTACCGCCGCTCTAGAAAAGGTACTCGTCACAGCAGCCAGGATCTCAACACCAAAACGAAAGGATGTGGATGTAAGATTGTTAAATCCCACCTGCGAATTAAACAGAAAAGAGGCGTCTGCGACGGGCGTGACAAAACAGCAGATCGCCATGCCCAAAGCAACGTTTGCCCCCCGCAAAATAAACCGGGCTCTGAAGCAAGATGCTATCACACGATTCCGTTATCCTACAGACCAATAAGTATATTATCATGCCGGTCCGAACTATTCGAAAATAGGCTTTAAACGCGCATAATACCATATATGGGAACTCACAACATTATCCCAGCCCATAAATTTGGATTAGCAGAATAAAATTAGAGATTAACCTTCGAGCTTCGATTGCTCGATGTATCTCAACCGTTCGACCGCGTCTGGCTCGAAGGACATATGCATAAAATTAAAACACACATACAACAATATCAGATAACTACACTATCGAAGCTGGAGTCCCACAGGGCAGCGCACTTGGGCCAACTCTATACGTCCTCTACACATGCGATATTCCCACGAGTGACCGAATAACAACATCCACTTTTGCTGACGACACTGCGATCCTTAGCTGCTCCAGTTGCCTAATTGGTGAAACAACCCAACTCGCCAACCAGCTCATGGTAGTCGAGAAGTGGCTGAATGGCGTATGAAAATAAAGCACCAACAACATAATGTTTCCATGCTACGACCACTCAATGTCACTGTAGCCCGGGGCTATTCCGGGACTTGTGGCGACACTTTCTTCACCGCCTGACGCTGATTCGGCTTCGCATTCGTTCCGTTGCATTTCTGGGCAGTAATAACTGGCTGCTAGTCGAGCTTTTGTTTGTCTACTGACCACATAGTCGGCAGATGGGGATTCATGACTAAGATACTTTTCCTAAGATGCCGCGTTTCACAATATACCTATACAGGGAGTTTCATTCCCATACGTAGTATGGGAACTTCTGAGATGTGCTTTTATTTTCTCGCGCAAATATAAAAAAAATATAAAAACTAATATTGGCTTATATGCTGTTGTGATGGTTTCTTAGCGGTTGCGAACGAGATGAAATCGTTGATGAGATAAAACTAAAGTGTACTAGTGTGTACAAAATAGAATTATTAAAGAATTTATTAAAAAGCCCCGCTGGTTTTAGCAAAATCAAGAACCAATTTGAAGCGCAAAAAAAAAAACGATCGATCGCTTTGAAGTCAAAAGAAGTTTTTTCTGAGATGGACGAATTTATCTGTAGCATTGGGAACGCGTACTTTATGGATTTCGCGGTTATCTTCCTAAAGTCTTCATTTGCCCATTTTCTTCTCATTAAGACTATGAGTAAGCTGTATGTGCTGCTCAAGTGGTCTATGAGTCCCATTTCCAGAAATTCCCCTACCTTCGCATTAACCCCTCCTTGAATTTTTTGAGTAATATTTCTGGTTAATCTGCATGCTTAATGGTTATCGTGTGCTTGGCTATTTTTTGATTCGTCCGCGACTTCCGTGGGGAAATTTTACCTCAACACGTTGGGTACTCACGTCGCGTGGTAGTATCGTTTCTTGGGCAGCCAACTTGTGCTGTTTGCCAGATCTTTGCTAACGAAGCTTGCTGTTGCTCCGCTGTTATGTGCCCCCACCAATCTTCACTGCTGCTGACAACTGCAACTCCTCTTTGATTAATTTACCAGTTAGTTAAAAGAGGCGGCAACTTGCGACCCTTGCTCCCCTCTCTGCGGCTGAGATCGCTAGCCGTTTAAGGCTCCAGGCAACCGCCCGTTTCGTTACGCAGCCTTCGAAACAGTCGACCGCGTCTTCCCTCCTTTGCTGCTTGTAGCTTTATTCACTAGTATTCTGGTTCTCCTCAATTGTCCCGCTTCCAGCCATCTGCTTTTATAGGCCTCCTTGATGACTCCCGGCGCCAAGGCCAAAGTCCACGGCTTAAACGTTTGCCAAAGTATAGCTTGGTACCGTTGCTTTCTTGAAATCGGCACGCAGACACGCCCTGTTCTTCTGCTGTTGCTATTGATCCGCTATTGATCCTGAATGAAGAATCAAGATCAAGAATACACCCGTCCACAGGAGAACATCGAATATCTTTCCCCCTATAGCACAACAGGACATAATTAACGGCTTGCTCGACTAATTGTTGTCGCAAAATAAATATATTCCAAGCTCTCTTGGTCGATTATTGTATGACTTGTAACATGTCTGAAGATCCATATCATCCTACTTTTAATCTGACAATTGACACAAGGACCTGTTGCGTACACCCTTTTCGTGAGATCGTAAGACTTTGAAGATTCAAAACCAGATTCTAAAAGCAGGGTAAGGGGTACTATCATCGCGCTGACTCAGTTGGATTGCGACAAAGAAAATACAAGTCGACAATGAACGAGTCTCCGATGACCCGGTCAGAGGCCGCAATAGATTGACTCCCCAAAATAAGGGAAAGGTAGAAATATGATTCCTAGGTGGGAATCACTTGACATAGAAGACCAATAGATCAGAAAAAGCTCTATGCCGGTATAAAAAGACCATGGCCCACAGATGAAAAGACAGTCAGTACCCAGGAAAACACCCGTAGTCAATACCCGGGGTAATTATCCGTACGTCAAATACCCGGGCAATTATCCGTCAGTCTATCGCCGGGAAGACTCAAGGATAACTCCAGTCGAGAAGAAAAAGGTCAAGGAACAAGGACGCTATCATTCATCTTCACAGTTCCCCCATATATGGAAGGAGTCCTTTGTGATTCCTCTCCATAAAAAAGGTAGCAAAACGGATGCAAGCAATTTCAGAGGAATATCATAATTGTCTGCTATCCCTAAGCTATTTGAAAACGTTATCACTCCTCATTTGCAGCACCCTTGTAGGTCAATTATATCACCATGTCAGCATGGGTTCATGAAACGCAGATCAACAACTACTAACCTTCTGGAGCTAACCTACTTCGTAGTTCAGGGCTTTAAAAAATAATCTTCAAACGGATGTCATATATACAGATTAGTAAAGCATTCGACTCTGTCAATCATTCACTTTTATTAAAAAAACTTCATTTATTAGGTTTCCTGATAACGTATTAAACTTAAACTCTAAGTGTAAAGTTATGACCTTTTGTCGTGCCAATTTAATGCACGCGACTTACACTCTAAGTGGGTGCTCTTTGGACAGAATAACACATGTTGATGATCTTGGTGTTCTTCTGGACCCTAAACTTAAATTTTCAGACCATATTTCGTCTATTGTCAATAAGGCCAGGGGTGCGCTTGGTGTCAAAGGAATTTGATGATCCTTACATGACCAAAACCTTATTTATTTCTCTAGTCCGTCCGATCCTCGAGTATGGATAACCTGTTTGGAGTCCACAATATGAAGTTTACTCGGACCGAATTGAATCGGATCAAAAGAACATCTTACTTTTGCCTTACGGCGCCTTAATTGGGATGCAAACCTTAGATTACCTCCTAATTCAAGTAGACGAATGCTAATTAACTTACCCTCCTTAGCTAACCGTAGAACGATGCTTGAAAAAGTCTTTATTTTTAACCTTATTCGTGATTAAGTTGATAGTCCCGACTTGGTTGGTCGGCTAAACTTCACTGTTCCAAGCAGATTTACTAGAAATTACGTACCGTTAATTTTAAATCAATGTAGATGTAATTATGAGATGCATGATCCCTACAGAGTATTATGTTCTGACTATAATATCTCTAATTCTGGCTCTCTGTCGTTCTTAAAGCGATCTATACTAACGTATTTAACAAATTCTTAGATATTTCCTCGTTCTTTACTATCTTCTTTATCGCGTCTATCTTCCCGCGATTCGAGCCGTACGATACACGGCATCGCCCCTTGGTCCGTTGGCCGGAATGTGTGATCGTGGGACTCACGCGTTAAAAAAAAAAAAGTAACAGGACTAACAAGAAACACACTTTGAAGGAAGACCGTAGTTCCACGAAACTCTCAGGAAGGAGTCTAAAGCCTCCGACAACACAGCAAATGTGATAAACACCGTGGAGGTTGTCGACCACAAGGGGTAGTACAGCATACCCTGAAATTCATCGCTGCTTTGCTGATCCTCCTGGCTCTATTAAAGATAGTGAAAATGTACAAGAAATCCGTACAGCGGAGGAGGGCCCATCTCCATATCTGGACAGGATTGCATCCGGTTTCCCACAAAGTGCGTAATTGAAAATACTAACGGCAAAACAATTAAATAAAAGAACAAGTGAACCGGTGCATAGCCGTTCCTAACAAGTGCTCACTCCAAGTAACCTGAGCGCAGAATAGCAGCCAAAGCGTGCCACAAAAGAAAAGAAACCCAACTCATTCATACATTTATATATATGCATACTCCACTTTTTTTTATACCCGTTACTCGTAGAGTAAAAGGGTATACTAGATTCGTTGAAAATTATGTAACAGGCTGAAGGAAGCGTTTCCGACCATATAAAGTATATATATTCTTGATCAGGATCAGTAGCCGAGTCGATCTGGCCATGTCCGTCTGTCCGTCCGTCTGTCCGTATGAACGTTGAGATCTCACTACAAAAGCTAGATTAAGAAAAAGTTGAGATTAAGTATACAGACTCCAGGGACATAGACGCTGCGCAAGTTTGTCGATTCAGGTTGCCACGCCCACTCTAACGCCCACAAACCGCCCAAAGCTGCCATGTCCACACTTTTGAAAAATGTTTTGATATTTTTTTATTTTTGTATTGGTCTTGCAAATTTCAATCGATTTGCAAAAAAACTTTTTGCCACGCCCACTCTAACGCCCACAAACCGCCCAAAGCTGCCACGCCCACACTTTTGAAAAATGTTTTGATATTTTTTCATTTTTGTATTAGTCTTGGAAATTTCTATCTATTTGCCAAAAAACTTTTGGCCACGCCCACTCTAACGCCCACAAACCGCCAAAAACTGTCCTTCGCACCGGATATCGGAATGCTGACCTAGCGCTTTGGAGACTGCGCTGCAGCGAGGCAGAGGCCACAAGCTGGGAAACGGGTAGCTCTTTAAGTTATTCTAATTTTGTACTCCGGGGTTTAACAGTCTCGATAATTCAATTAAAACCTTCGGCCTAACGGGAGAGCGGATAATAAAGATATCAAACATTAAACTACCAACGAAGTGATTTGTTAACTGGCGCTCAACCAACTAACGGTACCCACGCGACGTGTTAAAAAGTGCGAAAATACAGCAACAACAATAAAAAGTGCAGAAGAACATTAACACATACAAAACTACAAAGGAGAACTACAGGACTTCTCACACCAGAAAAAAGGAGCAGCGGTAGCAGCTACAGCAACAAAAACAATACCAGCGGTACCAGCGGCAACAACAGCAGCAGTACCAAAAGCCAAAAGCCGTCGGCAAACAAACCGCGACGACAAAAAAGAAAACATACAAAACTACAGAGAGGAACTGCAAGACGTCCCACACCAGAGAAAAACAGCAGCGGCAGCGGCTACGACAACAACAACAGTACCAGGGACAACGGCAGCAGCTGTGACAACCCCTGATCTATACCAACGGCAACAGCAACAGAAGCTGCAACAACAGCAGCGACGACAGCAGCAGCACCAGCAGCAAGGGCTTGTGAGTAGGCTTTTTGTCTAAAGTGTTTCGCCAATAGAAAATAGCTAATAAATAAATTCTGCCGATATTTAAAATCAAATTTTAAAAAAATTGATGTGAATATTTTTATTCACTAAGACCCACTGAAAAGAAATATACCCAACGATCTTTTTTCATGTATAGAGGGAATGACAACGCCTCGTCAGACGAGGAAGTGTAAGAAGAGTATAAGAAACTTTTAGAAACAAAAGTACAAAAACAAGCCAATAGGGCTGCACACATTCGGGACAGCATTCCCGACGATAAGAATTCAGGAAGGCAGCAAGTGTTAGGAATGCAAGCCCAGCAGATTGCAAATATGGAGGCCGCCATAGCAGGTGCGCTCCAAAGGCAGGGAGAGATATTCGAAGAAAAATTAGCCGCAATTGCGAGGGAGTTAAATTTGCTTAAAGGCAAAACTCCAAAAGTCCAGATATATCTGAAAAATAAAGTTAGAGGCCCAGCGGCCGCCGTGCTAGCCTCATTCAACACTGTGTTTAATTTCCATGCGATAATAGCACACTTAGACTTTACATACGCGGACAAGACTCCGACACATGTAATTAAAAAAAAATTCAGTTTATCAAGACAGGGGCAATTACCCTTACTCAAATATTACGATGAGGTAGAACGGAAGCTAACGCTTCCAACAAATAAAACAGTTATGACACATGACGCGGCATTGGCACAAGCTCGAGAAGCCGAATCAAGTAACGATAGAAGTGTTTTCGCGGCAAACTTTGACCGGCATAATGAGGAAAAAAATTATAAACCGCACATTCAGCGGCAGGCAGGGTTCATAAAAACCCAAAGGGGATGAAATCATCAAACCGGCTCGCTTAGACAGCAGTCTCGTCCGTATTTGGGAAACACCCAGAGCCAGCTGCCCCCAGCCGAACCAATGGAGGTCGATAACTCATCTCGGCCCAGGCAGCCTGCTACTTGGCAAAGGGGCCAATCTACACGGACTCAACAAAGAATTAACTATATGCCAGAACAGGGGTCAGGAGAGGAAGATTATAACCAGGTGGCAGGACCGTCTCATGAGAGGGTTGAACAAATAGAAGACGACGTCTGCAATTTTTTAGGATAAAATCCCTGCTCCCGTATATCACTCGTACGTTAGCAGGGAGGGAAATCAAATTACTTATTGATACTGGCACTTCAAAAAATTACATAGCACCATGCCCAGGGCTTAAAGGCATTGCGGCAGTAGAAAAACCATTTAGCGTGAGGTCAATTCATGGCCATACAAGAAGAGAACAAAAGTGCCTATTTCTCTGTTTAATGTACGGTCACATTTTTTTATACTTAAAGTTCTTAAGGACTTTGATGGAATCATCCGGCTTGACTTACTTAAACAAGACTCGACCTTAAAAAATATACTAGAAACTAGTAACGGGGTAGAAAAAATCCAATTTTCCAAAACCGAAAACGTTAACTTCATCCAAATAGACGACAAAGACGTCCCACCGGCAATAAAAGCCGCTTTTGATATGATAGCAAAAAATTGTAGGGCCTTCGCCGACACAGATGAACCCCTACCATACAACATAAATACAATGGCAACCATAAAAGCAGACGGGGAGCCGGTATACTCTAAATCATACCCGCACCCCATGCGCGTAACGGAATTTGTAAACGCAGATGTTAAACAACTTCTAGCGAATGGCGTAATAAGTCCATCCCGATTGCCCTACAACAACCCGACTTGGGTTGTAGATGAAAAAGCATTTGACCAAAACGGGGTAAAAAAGAAAAGGTTGGTTATCGACTTTGAAAAGTTGAACCAAAAAACCGCGGATGATAGGTACCCGATTGCTTCGATTTCGACTATATTGTCAAATATTGGCGAGTCAAAATATTTCTCAACGCTCGACCTTAAATCGGGCTTTCACCAAATCGAGTTAGCAGAGAAAGACCAAGAAAAAACAGCTTTCTCGATAAACAATGGCAAATATGAGTTTTGCAGATTACCATTCGGGCTTAAGAACGCCCCAAGTATTTTTCAGAGAGCTATAGATGACTTTTTAAGAGAAGGAATCTCGAAGATATGCTACGTGTATGTCGACGATGTTATTATTTTCTCAAAAACAAAAGAGCACCATATTAAGGACATACAGTGGGTCCTCGAAAAACTGCTTGAAGCAGGCATGAGGGTATCTCAAGAAAAGTCGAAGTTTTTCAAAAAAAGCGTCGAATACTTGGGATTCACGCAAGGGGGTCTCCGAACCTCACCCTAAAAGGTGAAAGCCATAAAGGCGTTTCCCGTGCCAAAAACTCTTTTTGATCTCAGATCTTTTCTGGGTTTAGCAAGTTACTACAGGTGTTTTATCAACAACTTCGCGTCAATCGCAGGCCCCCTAACGGGAATCCTTAAAAGCGAAAACGGGAAAACAAGCAAGAATCAAGCAAAAAAAATTAATATAAATATGTCTGAAGAACAAAAAACAACATTTAAGAGGCTAAGAGAGATACTGGAATCTGAAAATGTTCTTCTTTCATACGCTGTGTAATAACGAAAAAAATTTTGCAACCAACGAGCGAGAGCTTCTCGCCATAGGAACAACCTTCGTAATTACATATATTGCGCGTCTACACCGACCACCAACCACTCACTTTCGCCATCTCGGACAAAAATCCTAATGCAAAGCTAAAACGTTGGAATGGGATTATCGAGGACTATGGAGCGAAACTTATTTACACGCCAGGAAAAGAAAACGTAGTAGCAGACGCGTTATCTCGTCAGAACGTAAACGCATTAGAAGACTCATACGAGTCAGACGCATTATCTTGCCAAAGCAAAAGGGTTTGTAAGGACACATAGGAGTCAGACGCAGCCACAATACATAGCGAAGAATCGCTGACCTATACCATCGACACAACAGACAAGCCAATTAATTTTTTCAGGAATCAGATCATTATAGAAGAAGATAAATTTCTTCAGTAAGTAACCGTATTCTCTTTAAAAACAAAATGAGGCATGTAATAAGATTTTCCGACCGGGAAAACCTTATAAACACCATTAAAGATGTGGTGACTGCGGAAGTCGTCAACGCACTCACTAATTGAAGCATTCCCAAATACCACATTTAGATATTCAAAACATGTGGTGCAAGATATTACAGACAAAACAGAACAAAAGGGAAATCGCCACATAATAGGGTTCATCGCGCAGCCCAAAAAAATGTGAAGCAGATCTTGCGAGACTACTTCTTCCCAAAAATGCATCACCTAACAACGGAAACGGAATCTAACTGCAAGATCTGTTCTATGGCCAAGTATAGTCGACACCCCAATAAACATAAAATCGGACAGACGCCAATTCCCTCTTATGCTGGAGAAATACTCCACTTCGATATATTCTCAACAGATGGGACCCTCTTCCTTACGTGTGTCGACAAGTTTTAAAAATTCGCCATTGTACAGGCAATCGCATCAAGGGCAATCGTGGACGTAATGTCACCAATATTAAATATAGCCAACTTTTTTCCAAACACAAAAACCATCTAAATTCAGAAACAATCAAATCAGTCCTCCTCAACAATTTTAACATTTCTATTGCAAACGCACCACCTTTACATAGTAATTCCAACGGACAAGTAGAACGGTTTCACGGTTCACTCGCGGAAATAGCCTGGTGCCTGAAAATAAAAAAAGGGATAAGCGACACGACAGAGCTAATTCTATTAGCAACTGCCAGGTATAATAAAACAATACATTCGGTAACGGACAAAAAACCACTACAAATAATACACTCAACACCAGTAGAATTCGAGAAAAAAATCAGCGAGAAAATTCAACAAGCACAGAATAAGAGCTTGGAAACATCCAATAAAGAGAGGACAAATAAAAATTACCAAATAGGCGAAGAAGTTTTCCTAAAGTCAAACAAGCGCTTGCAAAACAAACGTTCTCAGCTTTGCTTTGAACAAACCATCGAAGCAGACCTGGGGACCACGGTTCTTATTAAGGGGAGGAATGGACCATCCTACAGGACCATCCTAGGACAATCTACGCTAAACACTTCAGCGAGATTATTGACCTTTTTCCATATTCTTCTTAGGCTACGAAACTATCTTTTAGTCCTCGTACTTACGACCGCCAGAACGAACGCGAAAATAAGACTCAATGACTACACGAACGCAGACTACATCCCAATAGAAGATGGCGAAATTGTCATCTGGGATTCTTACGGATACCTACAGCACTCGACTACCAGACAGAAACGATGACGAGGACATTTACGGACGACCACAGGACAACGGTTATGATGACGGACCTAACACATATTCGTAATTACAGATCTTGAGAATATTTTAACCTAACCCTAGCTAAACTTAACGTTGCAAGTCCAGCGATACTGGACGACTCCGATATTGGCGAATTGAAAGACAGACAGCCTACTGACACTAGCGTAATAGAATTATTAGATCTATCTAGCATTAATGTTTTCCAAAATTCCGAAATTTTACATTTCCTCATTAAAATCCCTAGTCCTAAGCATAGGTGTAAAAAGATAACTGTCTTCCCAGCTCAGCGCCATAAAAAGATCCTAAACTTCGAAAGAGGAAACCTGGTAGCTGAATTCCCGACACGAAACATCAACATCGGCCAATGCAGGACGACAGTCGGTGCGACCAAAGACATTATAATAATAAGATGCGTAACGGCCATACATTGGTTTTGCACTATGCAGCCACTTTTTTGGTGACGACCAAAATTGCTCTCTTTTCGCTCGCCTAAAATCGTGAGCGTTAAAATCTAAAAATAGAATTGTCTTGCTTGTATGAGTAAAAACAATAAAGGAGATCGTGTGCATGTGTGCGTGCTTATGCTAGAAGACGATTTTAGGGCCGAAATCAATTTTGATCTAGGAAACAAATTTGATTAATGTTTTGGTTTGAAAGAAGTTTTTTATACCCGTTACTCGTAGAGCATTTCTTACCACCCATAATTGCGCGTTTTTTTAAAAATTTAAGTGAATCTTATTTGCATTTTAAATACTGAAAATTGGTAATTTTTATACTAGTAATTTGACTAAATAACTATAGTAAATAATTAAAATGTATATAAAGTAAATTATTAAAACTACTGTAATTTAAAACAAAGAATTTTCAAAAAAAAAAAAAAAGAAATTACATTTACAATATTTCATAAAAATAATTCATAAACTAAAATATTAATTATAAAATAAATAAAAATATGGAAACTCTTTATTGCAAAATTGATTTCATTGATGCACGAAGTGCGGACATAAGCACCGAAGAATCATTGACGTCTTATATTTTTCACACGTCGCACGCTGAATACTCTAATAAAAACTATTCTAATCATATTTGAAAATTATTATGCATTATTAGGTACATAGATTGTGCTATTATTATTTCTATGTTGAATTTAAATAATTGTTATGTTAAGGCAATGCAAAACTAGAGTTTTTAAGTGGTGGCAATTTATAAAAAATAATATAGATTTAAAGTCTAAGAACTTCTAAAATAAAGTATGCATGTGCATACGTGTGCACCAATACAGTGGTCGGCTGTCGCTGTATGCGTACAAGAGAACTGCTGGCTCTAGAGCTCTCCGCTCACTGGCTTTTGAACAAAATTTCGAGAGAGCCTGGAGCCACTTGAAAAGCCACCACGAAAAAATCGTGTGCAAAAAAATTGTATGGCGTTACGCATCTTGTTATTCTAATGTCTTTGGTGCGACCTTCTGCAGGGAGCTCCAAAACGGCACCTGCGCCCAGCAAACAATTTCCGGAGCTATTGCGCACTGCTCCACGCTTCCGAGTCACTTGGATCATCATAGTTGACCACGGCACCCTCATCGTAAACGACGCCAATATGACCGTAACCGACGGGGGCTTTAACACATACAAAACTACAGAGGAGAACTACAAGACTTCTCACACCAAAAAAAAAGCAGCAGCGGTAGCGGCTACAGCAAAAACACTACCAGCGGTACCAGCGGCAACAACAGCAGCAGTACCAAAAGCCAAAAGCCGTCGGCAAACAAACCGCGACGACAAAAAAGAAAACATAAAAAACTACAGAGAGGAACTGCAAGACTTCCCACACCAGAGAAAAACAGCAGCGGCAGCAGCTACGACAACAACAACTGTATCAGGGACAACGGCAGCAGCTGCGACAACACCTGATCTATACCAACGGCAACAGCAACAGAAGCTGCAACAACAGCAGCGACGACAGCAGCAGCACCAGCAGCAAGGGCTTGTGAGTAGGCTTTTTGTCTAAAGTGTTTCGCCAATAGAAAATAGCTAATAAATAAATTCTGCCGATATTTAAAATCAAATTTAAAAAAAAATTGATGTGAATATTTTTATTCACTAAGACCCACTGAAAAGAAATATACCCAACGATCTTTTTTCATGTATAGAGGGAATGACAACGCCTCGTCAGACGAGGAAGTGTAAGAAGAGTATAAGAAGCTTTTAGAAACAAAAGTACAAAAACAAGCCAATAGGGCTGCACAAATTCGGGACAGCATTCTCGACGATAGGAATTCAGGAAGGCAGCAAGTGTTAGGAATGCAAGCCCAGCAGATTGCAAATATGGAGGCCGCCATAGCAGGTGCGCTCCAAAGGCAGGGAGAGATATTCGAAGAAAAATTAGCCGCAATTGCGAGGGAGTTAAATTTGCTTAAAGGCAAAACTCCAAAAGTCCAGAAATATCGCGAAATTGAAATTAGACCAGGAAGCGAGTGCAACGAACCTCTCGGAAACAAGAAAATTACGTCTCCTGGAGACAGGCCGCAACTGCGGCATACAAAGTTTTTGAACCTTACGAAGGCAGCACCCGACACTACCAAGCTCTCGAAATTCTGAAAAATAAAGTTAGAAGCCCAGCGGCCGCCGTGCTAGCCTCATTCAACACTGTGTTTAATTTCCATGCGATAATAGCACACTTAGACTTTACATACGCGGACAAGACTCCGACACATGTAATTAAAAAAAAATTCTGTTTATCAAGACAGGGGCAATTACCCTTACTCAAATATTACGATGAGGTAGAACGGAAGCTAACGCTTCCAACAAATAAAACAGTTATGACACATGACGCGGCATTGGCACAAGCTCGAGAAGCCGAATCAAGTAACGATAGAAGTGTTTTCGCGGCAAACTTTGACCGGCATAATGAGGAAAAAAATTATAAACCGCACATTCACCGGCAGGCAGGGTTCATAAAAACCCAAAGGGGATGAAATCATCAAACCGGCTCGCTTAGACAGCGGTCTCGTCCGTATTTGGGAAACACCCAGAGGCAGCTGCCCCCAGCCGAATCAATGGAGGTCGATAACTCATCTCGGTCCAGGCAGCCTGCTCCTTTGCAAAGGGGCCAATCTACACGGACTCAACAAAGAATTAACTATATGCCAGAACACAGGGGTCAGGAGAGGAAGATTATAACCAGGTGGCAAGACCGTCTCATGAGAGGGTTGAACAAATAGAAGACGACGTCTGCAATTTTTTAGGATAAAATCCCTGCTCCCGTATATCGTACGTTAGCAGGGAGGGAAATCAAATTACTTATTGATACTAGCACTTCAAAAAATTACATAGCACCATGCCCAGGGCTTAAAGGCATTGCGGCAGTAGAAAAACCATTTAGCGTGAGGTCAATTCATGGCCATACAAGAAGAGAACAAAAGTGCCTATTTCTCTGTTTAATGTACGGTCACATTTTTTTATACTTAAAGTTTTTAAGGACTTTGATGGAATCATCCGGCTTGACTTACTTAAACAAGACTCGACCTTAAAAAATATACTAGAAACTAGTAACGGGGTAGAAAAGATCCATTTTTCCAAAACCGAAAACGTTAACTTCATCCAAATAGACGACAAAGACGTCCCACCGGCAATAAAAGCCGCTTTTGATATGATAGCAAAAAATTGTAGGGCCTTCGCCGACACAGATGAACCCCTACCATACAACATAAATACAATGGCAACCATAAAAGCAGACGGGGAGCCGGTTTACTCTAAATCATACCCGCACCCCATGGGCGTAACGGAATTTGTAAACGCAGAGGTTAAACAACTTCTAGCGAATGGCGTAATAAGGCCATCCCGATTGCCCTACAACAACCCGACTTGGGTTGTAGATGAAAAAGGATTTAACCAAAACATGGTAAAAAAGAAAAGGTTGGTTATCGACTTTGAAAAGTTGAACCAAAAAACCGCGGATGATAGGTACCCGATTGCTTCGATTTCGACTATATTGTCAAATATTGGCGAGTCAAAATATTTCTCAACGCTCGACCTTAAATCGGGCTTTCACCAAATCGAGTTAGCAGAGAAAGACCGAGAAAAAACAGCTTTCTCGATAAACAATGGAAAATATCAGTTTTGCAGATTACCATTCGGGCTTAAGAACGCCCCAAGTATTTTTCAGAAAGCTATAGATGACGTTTTAAGAGAAGGAATCTCGAAGATATGCTACGTGTATGTCGACGATGTTATTATTTTCTCAAAAACAAAAGAGGACCATATTAAGGACATACAGTGGGTCCTCGAAAAACTGCTTGAAGCAGGCATGAGGGTATCTCAAGAAAAGTCGAAGTTTTTCAAAAAAAGCGTCGAATACTTGGGATTCATCGTGTCGCAAGGGGGTCTCCGAACCTCACGCTAAAAGGTGAAAGCCATAAAGGCGTTTCCCGTGCCAAAAGCTCTTATTGATCTCAGATCTTTTCTGGGTTTAGCAAGTTACTACAGGTGTTTTATCAACAACTTTGCGTCAATCGCAGGCCCCCTAACGGGAATCCTTAAAAGCGAAAACGGGAAAACAAGCAAGAATCAAGCAAAAAAAATTAATATAAATATGTCTGAAGAACAAAAAACAACATTGAAGAGGCTAAGAGAGATACTGGAATCAGAAGATGTTCTTCTTTCATACGCTGTGTAATAACGAAAAAAATTTTGCAACCAACGAGCGAGAGCTTCTCGCCATAGGAACAACCTTCGTAATTACATATATTGCCTGAAAATAAAAAAAGGGATAAGCGACACGACAGAGCTAATTCTATTAGCAACTGCCAGGTATAATAAAACAATACATTCGGTAACGGACAAAAAACCAATACAAATAATACACTCAACACCAGTAGAATTCGAGAAAAAAATCAGCGAGAAAATTCAACAAGCACAGAATAAGAGCTTGGAAACATCCAATAAAGAGAGGACAAATAAAAATTACCAAATAGGCGAAGAAGTTTTCCTAAAGTCAAACAAGCGCTTGCAAAACAAACGTTCTCAGCTTTGCTTTGAACAAACCATCGAAGCAGACCTGGGGACCACGGTTCTTATTAAGGGGAGGAATGGACCATCCTACAGGACCATCCTAGGACAATCTACGCTAAACACTTCAGCGAGATTATTGACCTTTTTCCATATTCTTCTTAGGCTACGAAACTATCTTTTAGTCCTCGTACTTACGACCGCCAGAACGAACGCGAAAATAAGACTCAATGACTACACGAACGCAGACTACATCCCAATAGAAGATGGCGAAATTGTCATCTGGGATTCTTACGGATACCTACAGCACTCGACTACCAGACAGAAACGATGACGTGGACATTTACGGACGACCACAGGACAACGGTTATAATGACGGACCTAACACATATTCGTAATTACAGATCTTGAGAATATTTTAATGGGCCTAACCCTAGCTAAACTTAACGTTGCAAGTCCAGCGATACTGGACGACTCCGATATTGGCGAATTGAAAGACAGACAGCCTACTGACACTAGCGTAATATAATTATTAGATCTATCTAGCATTAATGTTTTCCAAAATTCCGAAATTTTACATTTCCTCATTAAAATCCCTAGTCCTAAGCATAGGTGTAAAAAGATAACTGTCTTCCTAGTTCAGCGCCATAAAAAGATCCTAGACTTCGAAAGAGGAAACCTGGTAGCTGAATGCCCGACACGAAACATCAACATCGGCCAATGCAGGACGACAGTCGGTGCGACCTTCTGCAGGGAGCTCCAAAACGGCACCTGCGCCCAGCAAACAATTTCCGGAGCTATTGCGCACTGCTCCACGCTTCCGAGTTACTAGGATCCAATCATCATAGTTGACCACGGCACCCTCATCATAAACGACGCCAATATGACCGTAACCGACGGGGGCTTTAAGACATACAAAACTACAGAGGAGAACTACAAGACTTCTCATACCAAAAAAAAGCAGCAGCGATAGCAGCTACAGCAACAACACTACCAGCGGTACCAGCGGCAACAACAGCAGCAGTACCAAAAGCAAAAACCCGTCGGCAAACAAACCGCGACGACAAAAAAGAAAACATACAAAACTACAGAGAGGAACTGCAAGACGTCCCACACCAGAGAAAAACAGCAGCGGCAGCGGCTACGACAACAACAACAGTACCAGGGACAACGGCAGCAGCTGTGACAACCCCTGATCTATACCAACGGCAACAGCAACAGAAGCTGCAACAACAGCAGCGACGACAGCAGCAGCACCAGCAGCAAGGGCTTGTGAGTAGGCTTTTTGTCTAAAGTGTTTCGCCAATAGAAAATAGCTAATAAATAAATTCTGCCGATATTTAAAATCAAATTTTAAAAAAATTTATGTGAATATTTTTATTCACTAAGACCCACTGAAAAGAAATATACCCAACGATCTTTTTTCATGTATAGAGGGAATGACAACGCCTCGTCAGACGAGGAAGTGTAAGAAGAGTATAAGAAACTTTTAGAAACAAAAGTACAAAAACAAGCCAATAGGGCTGCACAAATTCGGGACAGCATTCTCGACGATAGGAATTCAGGAAGGCAGCAAGTGTTAGGAATGCAAGCCCAGCAGATTGCAAATATGGAGGCCGCCATAGCAGGTGCGCTCCAAAGGCAGGGAGAGATATTCGAAGAAAAATTAGCCGCAATTGCGAGGGAGTTAAATTTGCTTAAAGGCAAAACTCCAAAAGAGTAGATATATCGCGAAATTGAAATTAGACCAGGAAGCGAGTGCAACAAACCTCTCGGAAACAAGAAAATTACGTCTCCTGGAGACAGGCCGCAACTGCGGCATACAAAGTTTTTGAACCTTACGAAGGCAGCACCCGACACTACCAAGCTCTCGAAATTCTGAAAAATAAAGTTAGAAGCCCAGCGGCCGCCGTGCTAGCCTCATTCAACACTGTGTTTAATTTCCATGCGATAATAGCACACTTAGACTTTACATACGCGGACAAGACTCCGACACATGTAATTAAAAAAAAATTAAGTTTATCAAGACAGGGGCAATTACCCTTACTCAAATATTACGATGAGGTAGAACGGAAGCTAACGCTTCCAACAAATAAAACAGTTATGACACATGACGCGGCATTGGCACAAGCTCGAGAAGCCGAATCAAGTAACGATAGAAGTGTTTTCGCGGCAAACTTTGACCGGCATAATGAGGAAAAAAATTATAAACCGCACATTCAGCGGCAGGCAGGGTTCATAAAAACCCAAAGGGGATGAAATCATCAAACCGGCTCGCTTAGACAGCGGTCTCGTCCGTATTTGGGAAACACCCAGAGGCAGCTGCCCCCAGCCGAATCAATGGAGGTCGATAACTCATCTCGGTCCAGGCAGCCTGCTCCTTTGCAAAGGGGCCAATCTACACGGACTCAACAAAGAATTAACTATATGCCAGAACAGGGGTCAGGAGAGGAAGATTATAACCAGGTGGCAAGACCGTCTCATGAGAGGGTTGAACAAATAGAAGACGACGTCTGCAATTTTTTAGGATAAAATCCCTGCTCCCGTATATCGTACGTTAGCAGGGAGGGAAATCAAATTACTTATTGATACTAGCACTTCAAAAAATTACATAGCACCATGCCCAGGGCTTAAAGGCATTGCGGCAGTAGAAAAACCATTTAGCGTGAGGTCAATTCATGGCCATACAAGAAGAGAACAAAAGTGCCTATTTCTCTGTTTAATGTACGGTCACATTTTTTTATACTTAAAGTTCTTAAGGACTTTGATGGAATCATCCGGCTTGACTTACTTAAACAAGACTCGACCTTAAAAAATATACTAGAAACTAGTAACGGGGTAGAAAAAATCCAATTTTCCAAAACCGAAAACGTTAACTTCATCCAAATAGACGACAAAGACGTCCCACCGGCAATAAAAGCCGCTTTTGATATGATAGCAAAAAATTGTAGGGCCTTCGCCGACACAGATGAACCCCTACCATACAACATAAATACAATGGCAACCATAAAAGCAGACGGGGAGCCGGTATACTCTAAATCATACCCGCACCCCATGGGCGTAACGGAATTTGTAAACGCAGAGGTTAAACAACTTCTAGCGAATGGCGTAATAAGGCCATCCCGATTGCCCTACAACAACCCGACTTGGGTTGTAGATGAAAAAGCATTTGACAAAACCGGGGTAAAAAAGAAAAGGTTGGTTATCGACTTTGAAAAGTTGAACCAAAAAACCGCGGATGATAGGTACCCGATTGCTTCGATTTCGACTATATTGTCAAATATTGGCGAGTCAAAATATTTCTCAACGCTCGACCTTAAATCGGGCTTTCACCAAATCGAGTTAGCAGAGAAAGACCAAGAAAAAACAGCTTTCTCGATAAACAATGGAAAATATCAGTTTTGCAGATTACCATTCGGGCTTAAGAACGCCCCAAGTATTTTTCAGAAAGCTATAGATGACGTTTTAAGAGAAGGAATCTCGAAGATATGCTACGTGTATGTCGACGATGTTATTATTTTCTCAAAAACAAAAGAGGACCATATTAAGGACATACAGTGGGTCCTCGAAAAACTGCTTGAAGCAGGCATGAGGGTATCTCAAGAAAAGTCGAAGTTTTTCAAAAAAAGCGTCGAATACTTGGGATTCATCGTGTCGCAAGGGGGTCTCCGAACCTCACGCTAAAAGGTGAAAGCCATAAAGGCGTTTCCCGTGCCAAAAGCTCTTATTGATCTCAGATCTTTTCTGGGTTTAGCAAGTTACTACAGGTGTTTTATCAACAACTTTGCGTCAATCGCAGGCCCCCTAACGGGAATCCTTAAAAGCGAAAACGGGAAAACAAGCAAGAATCAAGCAAAAAAAATTAATATAAATATGTCTGAAGAACAAAAAACAACATTGAAGAGGCTAAGAGAGATACTGGAATCAGAAGATGTTCTTCTTTTATACGCTGTGTAATAACGAAAAAAATTTTGCAACCAACGAGCGAGAGCTTCTCGCCATAGTTGGGGCACTTAACAACCTTCGTAATTACATATATTGCGCGTCTACACCGACCACCAACCACTCACTTTCGCCATCTCGGACAAAAATCCTAATGCAAAGCTAAAACGTTGGAATGGGATTATCGAGGACTATGGAGCGAAACTTATTTACACGCCAGGAAAAGAAAACGTAGTAGCAGACGCGTTATCTCGTCAGAACGTAAACGCATTAGAAGACTCATACGAGTCAGACGTATTATCTTGCCAAAGCAAAAGGGTTTGTAAGGACACATAGGAGTCAGACGCAGCCACAATACATAGCGAAGAATCGCTGACCTATACCATCGACACAACAGACAAGCCAATTAATTGTTTCAGGAATCAGATCATTAGAGAAGAAGATAAATTTCTTCAGTAAGTAACCGTATTCTCTTTAAAAACAAAATGAGGCACGTAATAAGATTTTCCGACCGGGATAACCTTATAAACACCATTAAAGATGTGGTGACTGCGGAAGTCGTCAACGCACTCACTAATTGAAGCATTTCCAAATACCACATTTAGATATTCAAAACATGTGGTGCAAGATATTACAGACAAAACAGAACAAAAGGGAAATCGCCACACAATAGGGTTCATCGCGCAGCCCAAAAAAATGTGAAGCAGATCTTGCGAGACTACTTCTTCCCAAAAATGCATCACCTAACAACGGAAACGGAATCTAACTGCAAGATCTGTTCTATGGCCAAGTATAGTCGACACCCCAATAAACATAAAATCGGACAGACGCCAATTCCCTCTTATGCTGGAGAAATACTCCACTTCGATATATTCTCAACAGATGGGACCCTCTTCCTTACGTGTGTCGACAAATTTTCAAAATTCGCCATTGTACAGGCAATCGCATCAAGGGCAATCGTGGACGTAATGTCACCAATATTAAATGTAGCCAACTTTTTTCCAAACACAAAAACCATCTATTGCGACAACGAAAGGTCACTAAATTCAGAAACAATCAAATCAGTCCTCCTCAACAATTTTAACATTTCTATTGCAAACGCACCACCTTTACATAGTAATTCCAACGGACAAGTAGAACGGTTTCACGGTACAATCGCGGAAATAGCCTGGTGCCTGAAAATAGAAAAAGGGATAAACAACACGACAGAGCTAATTCTATTAGCAACTGCCAGGTATAATAAAAGAATACATTCGGTAACGGACAAAAAACCAATACAAATAATACACTCAACACCAGTAGAATTCGAGAAAAAAATCAGCGAGAAAATTCAACAAGCACAGAATAAGAGCTTGGAAACATCCAATAAAGAGAGGACAAATAAAAATTACCAAATAGGCGAAAAAGTTTTCCTAAAGTCAAACAAGCGCTTGCAAAACAAACTTTCTCAGCTTTGCTTTGAACAAACCATCGAAGCAGACCTGGGGACCACGGTTCTTATTAAGGGGAGGAATGGACCATCCTACAGGACCATCCTAGGACAATCTACGCTAAACACTTCAGCGAGATTATTGACCTTTTTCCATATTCTTCTTAGGCTACGAAACTATCTTTTAGTCCTCGTACTTACGCCCGCCAGAACGAACGCGAAAATAAGACTCAATGACTACACGAACGCAGACTACATCCCAATAGAAGATGGCGAAATTGTCATCTGGGATTCTTACGGATACCTACAGCACTCGACTACCAGACAGAAACGATGACGTGGACAGGACAACGGTTATAATGACGGACCTAACACATATTCGTAATTACAGATCTTGAGAATATTTTAATGGGCCTAACCCTAGCTAAACTTAACGTTGCAAGTCCAGCGATACTGGACGACTCCGATATTGGCGAATTGAAAGACAGACAGCCTACTGACACTAGCGTAATAGAATTATTAGATCTATCTAGCATTAATGTTTTCCAAAATTCCGAAATTTTACATTTCCTCATTAAAATCCCTAGTCCTAAGCATAGGTGTAAAAAGATAACTGTCTTCCCAGTTCAGCGCCATAAAAAGATCCTAGACTTCGAAAGAGGAAACCTGGTAGCTGAATGCCCGACACGAAACATCAACATCGGCCAATGCAGGACGACAATCGGTGCGACCTTCTGCAGGGAGCTCCAAAACGGCACCTGCGCCCAGCAAACAATTTCCGGAGCTATTGCGCACTGCTCCACGCTTCCGAGTCACTAGGATCCAATCATCATAGTTGACCACGGCACCCTCATCATAAACGACGCCAATATGACCGTAACCGACGGGGGCTTTAAGACATACAAAACTACAGAGGAGAACTACAAGACTTCTCATACCAAAAAAAAGCAGCAGCGATAGCAGCTACAGCAACAACACTACCAGCGGTACCAGCGGCAACAACAGCAGCAGTACCAAAAGCCAAAAGCCGTCGGCAAACAAACCGCGACGACAAAAAAGAAAACATACAAAACTACAGAGAGGAACTGCAAGACTTCCCACACCAGAGAAAAACAGCAGCGGCAGCAGCTACGACAACAACAACTGTATCAGGGACAACGGCAGCAGCTGCGACAACACCTGATCTATACCAACGGCAACAGCAACAGAAGCTGCAAGAACAGCAGCAGCACCAGCAGCAAGGGCTTGTGAGTAGGCTTTTTGTCTAAAGTGTTTCGCCAATAGAAAATAGCTAATAAATAAATTCTGCCGATATTTAAAATCAAATTTTAAAAAAATTGATGTGAATATTTTTATTCACTAAGACCCACTGAAAAGAAATATACCCAACGATCTTTTTTCATGTATAGAGGGAATGACAACGCCTCGTCAGACGAGGAAGTGTAAGAAGAGTATAAGAAACTTTTAGAAACAAAAGTACAAAAACAAGCCAATAGGGCTGCACAAATTCGGGACAGCATTCTCGACGATAGGAATTCAGGAATGCAGCAAGTGTTAGGAATGCAAGCACAGCAGATTGCAAATATGGAGGCCGCCATAGCAGGTGCGCTCCAAAGGCAGGGAGAGATATTCGAAGAAAAACAAGAGAGAACGCTATAGTCGAGTTCCCCGACTATCTGATACCCGTTACTCAGCTAGTGGAAGGGAGAAGGAGAGTCTTAAACACAGTTTTTGGCGGTTTGTAGGCGTTATAGTGGGCGTGGCAGAAAGTTTTTTGGCAAATCGATAGAAATTTACAAGACTAATACAAAAATGAAAAAATATCAAAACATTTTTCAAAAGTGTGGGAGTAGCAGCTTTGGGCGGTTTGTGGGCGTTAAAGTGGGCGTGGCAACATGAATCGACAAACTTGCGCTGCGTCTATGTCCCTAGAGTCTGTATACTTAATCTCAACTTTCTAGCTTTTGTAGTTCCTGAGATCTCGACGTTCATACGGACAGACGGACAGACAGACGGGCGGACAGACGTACATGGCCAGATCGACTCGGCTACTGATCCTGATCAAGAATATATATACTTTATATAGTCGGAAACGCTTCCTTCTGCCTGTTACATACTTTTCAACGAATCTAGTATACCCTTTTACTCTACGAGTAACGGGTATAATTAGCCGCAATTGCGAGGGAGTTAAATTTGCTTAAAGGCAAAACTCCAAAAGTCCAGATATATCGCGAAATTGAAATTAGACCAGGAAGCGAGTGCAACGAACCTCTCGACATGATAAAATTCGTCCCGGAATTCGACGGGAAACAAGAAAATTACGTCTCCTGGAGACAGGCCGCAACTGCGGCATACAAAGTTTTTGAACCTAACGAAGGCAGCTCCCGACACTACCAAGCTCTCGAAATTCTGAAAAATAAAGTTAGAAGCCCAGCGGCCGCCGTGCTAGCCTCATTCAACACTGTGTTTAATTTCCATGCGATAATAGCACACTTAGACTTTACATACGCGGACAAGACTCCGACACATGTAATTAAAAAAAAATTAAGTTTATCAAGACAGGGGCAATTACCCTTACTCAAATATTACGATGAGGTAGAACGGAAGCTAACGCTTCCAACAAATAAAACAGTTATGACACATGACGCGGCATTGGCACAAGCTCGAGAAGCCGAATCAAGTAACGATAGAAGTGTTTTCGCGGCAAACTTTGACCGGCATAATGAGGAAAAAAATTATAAACCGCACATTCAGCGGCAGGCAGGGTTCATAAAAACCCAAAGGGGATGAAATCATCAAACCGGCTCGCTTAGACAGCAGTCTCGTCCGTATTTGGGAAACGCCCAGAGCCAGCTGCCCCCAGCCGAACCAATGGAGGTCGATAACTCATCTCGGTCCAGGCAGCCTGCTACTTGGCAAAGGGGCCAATCTACACGGACTCAACAAAGAATTAACTATATGCCAGAACAGGGGTCAGGAGAGGAAGATTATAACCAGGTGGCAGGACCGTCTCATAAGAGGGTTGAACAAATAGAAGACGACGTCTGCAATTTTTTAGGATAAAATCCCTGCTCCCGTATATCACTCGTACGTTAGCAGGGAGGGAAATCAAATTACTTATTGATACTGGCACTTCAAAAAATTACATAGCACCATGTCCAGGGCTTAAAGGCATTGCGGCAGTAGAAAAACCATTTAGCGTGAGGTCAATTCATGGCCATACAAGAAGAGAACAAAAGTGCCTATTTCTCTGTTTAATGTACGGTCACATTTTTTTATACTTAAAGTTCTTAAGGGCTTTGATGGAATCATCCGGCTTGACTTACTTAAACAAGACTCGACCTTAAAAAATATACTAGAAACTAGTAACGGGGTAGAAAAAATCCAATTTTCCAAAACCGAAAACGTTAACTTCATCCAAATAGACGACAAAGACGTCCCACCGGCAATAAAAGCCGCTTTTGATATGATAGCAAAAAATTGTAGGGCCTTCGCCGACACAGATGAACCCCTACCATACAACATAAATACAATGGCAACCAAAAAAGCAGACGGTATAAAAGGAGCCGGTATACTCTAAATCATACCCGCACCCCATGCGCGTAACGGAATTTGTAAACGCAGATGTTAAACAACTTCTAGCGAATGGCGTAATAAGTCCATCCCGATTGCCCTACAACAACCCGACTTGGGTTGTAGATGAAAAAGCATTTGACCAAAACGGGGTAAAAAAGAAAAGGTTGGTTATCGACTTTGAAAAGTTGAACCAAAAAACCGCGGATGATAGGTACCCGATTGCTTCGATTTCGACTATATTGTCAAATATTGGCGAGTCAAAATATTTCTCAACGCTCGACCTTAAATCGGGCTTTCACCAAATCGAGTTAGCAGAGAAAGACCAAGAAAAAACAGCTTTCTCGATAAACAATGGCAAATATGAGTTTTGCAGATTACCATTCGGGCTTAAGAACGCCCCAAGTATTTTTCAGAGAGCTATAGATGACGTTTTAAGAGAAGGAATCTCGAAGATATGCTACGTGTATGTCGACGATGTTATTATTTTCTCAAAAACAAAAGAGGACCATATTAAGGACATACAGTGGGTCCTCGAAAAACTGCTTGAAGCAGGCATGAGGGTATCTCAAGAAAAGTCGAAGTTTTTCAAAAAAAGCGTCGAATACTTGGGATTCACGCAAGGGGGTCTCCGAACCTCACCCTAAAAGGTGAAAGCCATAAAGGCGTTTCCCGTGCCAAAAACTCTTTTTGATCTCAGATCTTTTCTGGGTTTAGCAAGTTACTACAGGTGTTTTATCAACAACTTTGCGTCAATCGCAGGCCCCCTAACGGGAATCCTTAAAAGCGAAAACGGGAAAACAAGCAAGAATCAAGCAAAAAAATTAATATAAATATGTCTGAAGAACAAAAAACAACATTTAAGAGGCTAAGAGAGATACTGGCATCAGAAGATGTTCTTCTTTCATACGCTGTGTAATAACCAAAAAAATTTTGCAACCAACGAGCCAGAGCTTCTCGCCATAGTTTGGGCGCTTAACAACCTTCGTAATTACATACATTGCGCGTCTACACCGACCACCAACCACTCACTTTCGCCATCTCGGACAAAAATCCTAATGCGAAGCTTTTAGCTTTTAGCGTTGGAATGGGATTATCAAGGACTATGGAGCGAAACTTATTTACACACCAGGAAAAGAAAACGTAGTAGCAGACGCGTTATCTCGTCAGAGCGTAAACGCATTAGAAGACTCATACGAGTCAGACGCATTATCTTGCCAAAGCAAAAGGGTTTGTAAGGACACATAGGAGTCAGACGCAGCCACAATACATAGCGAAGAATCGCTGACCTATACCATCGACACAACAGACAAGCCAATTAATTGTTTCAGGAATCAGATCATTATAGAAGAAGATAAATTTCTTCAGTACGTAACCGTATTTTCATTAAAAACAAAATGAGGCTCGTAATAAGATTTTCCGATCGGGAAAACCCTATAAACACCATTAAAGATGTGGTGACTGCGGAAGTCGTCAACGCAATACATTGCACACTTCCAATCCTAGCATTTATTCAACACTCACTAATTGAAGCATTCCCAAATACCACATTTAGAAATTCAAAACATGTGGTGCAAGATATTACAGACAAAACAGAACAAAGGGAAATCGCCACAGCCGAACACAATAGGGCCCATCGCGCAGCCCAAAAAATGTTCAAAATTCGCCATTGTACAGGCAACCGCATCAGGGGCAATCATGGATGTAAAGTCACCAATATGTAATATAGCCAACTTTTTGCTAAACACAAGAACCAGCTATTGCGACAACGAAAAATCACTAAATTCAGAAACAATGAAATCAGTCCTCCTCAATAATTTTAACATTTCTATCGCAAAACCAACCACCTTCACATAGTACTTCCGGAACGCGGAAATAGCCCGGTGCCTGAAAATAGAAAAATGGATAAACGACTGAGCAAATTCTATTAGCAACTGCCAGGTATAATAGAACAATACATTCGGTAACGGACAAAACACCAATAGAAATAATACACTCAACATCCGTAAAATTCGAGAAAAAAAATCAGCGAGCAAATTCAACAAGCACAGCATAAGAGATTGGAAACATCCAATAAAGAGAGAACAGATAAAAATTACCAAGTAGGCGATAAAGTTTTCCTAAAGTCAAACAAACGTTTGGGAAACAAATTTTTGCCGCTTTGCTCTGAACAAACCATCGAAGCAGACCTGGGGACCACGGTTCTTATTAAGGGGAGGGTGGTCCATAAGGACAATCTACGCTAAACACTCCAGCGAGATTATTGACTTTTTTCCATATTCTTCTTAGGCTACGAAATTATCTTTTAGTCCTCGTACTTACGACCGCTAGAACGAACGCGACAATAAGACTCAATGACTACACGAACGCGGACTACATCCCAATAGAAGATGGCGAAATTGTCATCTGGGATTTTTACGGACACCTACAGCACTCGACGAACATGACGACTTATGAAGACTACGCTGACCAGACAGAAACGATGACGAGGACATTTACGGACGACCACAGGACAACGGTTATAATGACGGAAGTAACACATCTTCGTATGTTGATCACAACCTTAAAATTTTAGGATAAAAATACTAGGAGCATAAATTTAATCGGATCTGCACTAAAAGTTATCGCTGGTAACCCCGACTTAAACGATTGGGAGCAGATAAAATTCAATCAGGAACAGCAGTTAAGAACGGAGGAAGGGCAAACAGAGTTAAACTTGAAATTCGAAAAGCGCCTAAACGAACTTGCAGCTGCAACAAATCAAATCCAAAAATTCGAGCCAGACAGGGAAACCCACCTTTTAGAGATTATCTTAGCTAAAAGTAGGATTGCAATTACAGATCTAGAAAATATTTTAGTGGGCCTTACCCTAGCTAAACTTAACGTTGCAAGTCCAGCGATACTGGACGACTCCGATATTGGCGAATTGAAAGACAGACAGCCTACTGACACTAGCGTAATAGAATTATTAGATCTATCTAGCATTAATGTTTTCCAAAATTCCGAAATTTTACATTTCCTCATTAAGATCCCTAGTCCTAAGCATAGGTGTTAAAAGATAACTGTCTTCCCAGTTCAGCGCCATAAAAAGATCCTAGACTTCGAAAGAGGAAACCTGGTAGCTGAATGCCCGACACGAAACATCAACATCGGCCAATGCAGGACGACAGTCGGTGCGACCTTCTGCAGGGAGCTCCAAAACGGCACCTGCGCCCAGCAAACAATTTCCGGAGCTATTGCGCACTGCTCCACGCTTCCGAGTCACTAGGATCCAATCATCATAGTTGACCACGGCACCCTCATCATAAACGACGCCAATATGACCGTAACCGACGGGGGCTTTAAGACATACAAAACTACAGAGGAGAACTACAAGACTTCTCACACCAAAAAAAAAGCAGCAGCGGTAGCGGCTACAGCAACAACACTACCAGCGGTACCAGCGGCAACAACAGCAGCAGTACCAAAAGCCAAAAGCCGTCGGCAAACAAACCGCGACGACAAAAAAGAAAACATACAAAACTACAGAGAGGAACTGCAAGACTTCCCACACCAGAGAAAAACAGCAGCGGCAGCAGCTACGACAACAACCACAGTACCAGGGACAACGGCAGCAGCTGTGACAACACCTGATCTATACCAACGGCAACAGCAACAGAAGCTGCAACAACAGCAGCGACGACAGCAGCAGCACCAGCAGCAAGGGCTTGTGAGTAGGCTTTTTGTCTAAAGTGTTTCGCCAATAGAAAATAGCTAATAAATAAATTCTGCCGATATTTAAAATCAAATTTTAAAAAAATTTATGTGAATATTTTTATTCACTAAGACCCACTGAAAAGAAATATACCCAACGATCTTTTTTCATGTATAGAGGGAATGACAACGCCTCGTCAGACGAGGAAGTGTAAGAAGAGTATAAGAAACTTTTAGAAACAAAAGTACAAAAACAAGCCAATAGGGCTGCACAAATTCGGGACAGCATTCTCGTTATAGGAATTCAGGAAGGCAGCAAGTGTTAGGAATGCAAGCACAGCAGATTGCAAATATGGAGGCCGCCATAGCAGGTGCGCTCCAAAGGCAGGGAGAGATATTCGAAGAAAAATTAGCCGCAATTGCGAGGGAGTTAAATTTGCTTAAAGGCAAAACTCCAAAAGTCCAGATATATCGCGAAATTGAAATTAGACCAGGAAGCGAGTGCAACGAACCTCTCGACATGATAAAATTCGTCCCGGAATTCGACGGGAAACAAGAAAATTACGTCTCCTGGAGACAGGCCGCAACTGCGGCATACAAAGTTTTTGAACCTTACGAAGGCAGCACCCGACACTACCAAGCTCTCGAAATTCTGAAAAATAAAGTTAGAAGCCCAGCGGCCGCCGTGCTAGCCTCATTCAACACTGTGTTTAATTTCCATGCGATAATAGCACACTTAGACTTTACATACGCGGACAAGACTCCGACACATGTAATTAAAAAAAAATTAAGTTTATCAAGACAGGGGCAATTACCCTTACTCAAATATTACGATGAGGTAGAACGGAAGCTAACGCTTCCAACAAATAAAACAGTTATGACACATGACGCGGCATTGGCACAAGCTCGAGAAGCCGAATCAAGTAACGATAGAAGTGTTTTCGCGGCAAACTTTGACCGGCATAATGAGGAAAAAAATTATAAACCGCACATTCAGCGGCAGGCAGGGTTCATAAAAACCCAAAGGGGATGAAATCATCAAACCGGCTCGCTTAGACAGCAGTCTCGTCCGTATTTGGGAAACACCCAGAGCCAGCTGCCCCCAGCCGAACCAATGGAGGTCGATAACTCATCTCGGTCCAGGCAGCCTGCTACTTGGCAAAGGGGCCAATCTACACGGACTCAACAAAGAATTAACTATATGCCAGAACAGGGGTCAGGAGAGGAAGATTATAACCAGGTGGCAGGACCGTCTCATGAGAGGGTTGAACAAATAGAAGACGACATCTGCAATTTTTTAGGATAAAATACCTGCTCCCGTATATCACTCGTACGTTAGCAGGGAGGGAAATCAAATTACTTATTGATACTGGCACTTCAAAAAATTACATAGCACCATGCCCAGGGCTTAAAGGCATTGCGGCAGTAGAAAAACCATTTAGCGTGAGGTCAATTCATGGCCATACAAGAAGAGAATAAAAGTGCCTATTTCTCTGTTTAATGTACGGTCACATTTTTTTATACTTAAAGTTCTTAAGAGCTTTGATGGAATTATCCGGCTTGACTTACTTAAACAAGACTCGACCTTAAACAAGAGAGAACGCTATAGTCGAGTTCCCCGACTATCTGATACCCGTTACTCAGCTAGTGGAAGGGAGAAGGAGAGTCTTAAACACAGCTTTGGGCGGTTTGTGGGCGTTAGAGTGGGCGTGGCAAAAAGTTTTTTGACAAATCGATAGAAATTTACAAGACCAATACAAAAATGAAAAAATTTCAAAACATTTTTCAAAAGTGTGGGCGTAGCAGCTCTGGGCGGTTTGTGGGCGTTAGAGTGGGCGTGGCAGAAATTTTTTTGGCAAATCGATAGAAATTTACAAGACCAATACAAAAATGAAAAAATATCAAAACATTTTTCAAAAGTGTGGGCGTGGCAGTTTTGGGCGGTTTGTGGGCGTTAGAGTGGGCGTGGCAACATGAATCGACAAACTTGCGCTGCGTCTATGTCCCTGGAGTCTGTATACTTAATCTCAACTTTCTAGCTTTTGTAGTTCCTGAGATCTCGACGTTCATACGGACAGACGGACAGACGGACAGACAGACAGACAGACGGACGGACAGACGGACATGGCCAGATCGACTCGGCTACTGATCCTGATCAAGAATACATATACTTTATATGGTCGGAAACGCTTCCTTCTGCCTGTTACATACTTTTCAACGAATCTAGTATACCCTTTTACTCTACGAGTAACGGGTATAAAAATATACTAGAAACTAGTAACGGGGTAGAAAAAATCAAAATTTCCAAAACCGAAAACGTTAACTTCATCCAAATAGACGACAAAGACGTCCCACCGGCAATAAAAGCCGCTTTTGATATGATAGCAAAAAATTGTAGGGCCTTCGCCGACACAGATGAACCCCTACCATACAACATAAATACAATGGCAACCATAAAAGCAGACGGTATAAAAGGAGCCGGTATACTCTAAATCATACCCGCACCCCATGCGCGTAACGGAATTTGTAAACGCAGATGTTAAACAACTTCTAGCGAATGGCGTAATAAGTCCATCCCGATTGCCCTACAACAACCCGACTTGGGTTGTAGATGAAAAAGCATTTGACCAAAACGGGGTAAAAAAGAAAAGGTTGGTTATCGACTTTGAAAAGTTGAACCAAAAAACCGCGGATGATAGGTACCCGATTGCTTCGATTTCGACTATATTGTCAAATATTGGCGAGTCAAAATATTTCTCAACGCTCGACCTTAAATCGGGCTTTCACCAAATCGAGTTAGCAGAGAAAGACCAAGAAAAAACTGCTTTCTCGATAAACAATGGCAAATATGAGTTTTGCAGATTACCATTCGGGCTTAAGAACGCCCCAAGTATTTTTCAGAGAGCTATAGATGACGTTTTAAGAGAAGGAATCTCGAAGATATGCTACGTGTATGTCGACGATGTTATTATTTTCTCAAAAACAAAAGAGGACCATATTAAGGACATACAGTGGGTCCTCGAAAAACTGCTTGAAGCAGGCATGAGGGTATCTCAAGAAAAGTCGAAGTTTTTCAAAAAAAGCGTCGAATACTTGGGATTCATCGTGTCGCAAGGGGGTCTCCGAACCTCACCCTAAAAGGTGAAAGCCATAAAGGCGTTTCCCGTGCCAAAAACTCTTATTGATCTCAGATCATTTCTGGGTTTAGCAAGTTACTACAGGTGTTTTATCAACAACTTCGCGTCAATCGCAGGCCCCCTAACGGGAATCCTTAAAAGCGAAAACGGGAAAACAAGCAAGAATCAAGCAAAAAAATTAATATAAATATGTCTGAAGAACAAAAAACAACATTTAAGAGGCTAAGAGAGATACTGGCATCAGAAGATGTTCTTCTTTCATACGCTGTGTAATAACCAAAAAAATTTTGCAACCAACGAGCCAGAGCTTCTCGCCATAGTTTGGGCGCTTAACAACCTTCGTAATTACATACATTGCGCGTCTACACCGACCACCAACCACTCACTTTCGCCATCTCGGACAAAAATCCTAATGCGAAGCTTTTAGCTTTTAGCGTTGGAATGGGATTATCAAGGACTATGGAGCGAAACTTATTTACACACCAGGAAAAGAAAACGTAGTAGCAGACGCGTTATCTCGTCAGAGCGTAAACGCATTAGAAGACTCATACGAGTCAGACGCATTATCTTGCCAAAGCAAAAGGGTTTGTAAGGACACATAGGAGTCAGACGCAGCCACAATACATAGCGAAGAATCGCTGACCTATACCATCGACACAACAGACAAGCCAATTAATTGTTTCAGGAATCAGATCATTATAGAAGAAGATAAATTTCTTCAGTACGTAACCGTATTTTCTTTAAAAACAAAATGAGGCTCGTAATAAGATTTTCCGATCGGGAAAACCTTATAAACACCATTAAAGATGTGGTGACTGCGGAAGTCGTCAACGCAATACATTGCACACTTCCAATCCTAGCATTTATTCAACACTCACTAATTGAAGCATTCCCAAATACCACATTTAGAAATTCAAAACATGTGGTGCAAGATATTACAGACAAAACAGAACAAAGGGAAATCGCCACAGCCGAACACAATAGGGCCCATCGCGCAGCCCAAAAAATTTTCAAAATTCGCCATTGTACAGGCAACCGCATCAGGGGCAATCGTGGATGTAAAGTCACCAATATGTAATATAGCCAACTTTTTGCTAAACACAAGAACCAGCTATTGCGACAACGAAAAATCACTAAATTCAGAAACAATGAAATCAGTCCTCCTCAATAATTTTAACATTTCTATCGCAAAACCAACCACCTTCACATAGTACTTCCGGAACGCGGAAATAGCCCGGTGCCTGAAAATAGAAAAATGGATAAACGACTGAGCAAATTCTATTAGCAACTGCCAGGTATAATATAACAATACATTCGGTAACGGACAAAACACCAATAGAAATAATACACTCAACATCCGTAAAATTCGAGAAAAAAAATCAGCGAGCAAATTCAACAAGCACAGCATAAGAGATTGGAAACATCCAATAAAGAGAGAACAGATAAAAATTACCAAGTAGGCGATAAAGTTTTCCTAAAGTCAAACAAACGTTTGGGAAACAAATTTTTGCCGCTTTGCTCTGAACAAACCATCGAAGCAGACCTGGGGACCACGGTTCTTATTAAGGGGAGGGTGGTCCATAAGGACAATCTACGCTAAACACTCCAGCGAGATTATTGACTTTTTTCCATATTCTTCTTAGGCTACGAAATT
This sequence comes from Drosophila yakuba, assembly GCF_016746365.2. Taxonomy (NCBI): domain Eukaryota; kingdom Metazoa; phylum Arthropoda; class Insecta; order Diptera; family Drosophilidae; genus Drosophila; species Drosophila yakuba. Next base: position 1,720,208 of record NC_052530.2, on the reverse strand, counting down.
ATCTTTTAGTCCTCGTACTTACGACCGCTAGAACGAACGCGACAATAAGACTCAATGACTACACGAACGCGGACTACATCCCAATAGAAGATGGCGAAATTGTCATCTGGGATTTTTACGGACACCTACAGCACTCGACGAACATGACGACTTATGAAGACTACGCTGACCAGACAGAAACGATGACGAGGACATTTACGGACGACCACAGGACAACGGTTATAATGACGGAAGTAACACATCTTCGTATGTTGATCACAACCTTAAAATTTTAGGATAAAAATACTAGGAGCATAAATTTAATCGGATCTGCACTAAAAGTTATCGCTGGTAACCCCGACTTAAACGATTGGGAGCAGATAAAATTCAATCAGGAACAGCAGTTAAGAACGGAGGAAGGGCAAACAGAGTTAAACTTGAAATTCGAAAAGCGCCTAAACGAACTTGCAGCTGCAACAAATCAAATCCAAAAATTCGAGCCAGACAGGGAAACCCACCTTTTAGAGATTATCTTAGCTAAAAGTAGGATTGCAATTACAGATCTAGAAAATATTTTAGTGGGCCTTACCCTAGCTAAACTTAACGTTGCAAGACCAGCGATACTGGACGACTCCGATATTGGCGAATTGAAAGACAGACAGCCTACTGACATTAGAATAGAATTATTAGAATTAATAATTAGTAATAGAATTATTAGAAGTATCTAGCATTAATGTTTTTCAAAATTCCGAAATTTTACATTTCCTCATTAAAATCCCTAGTCCTAAGCTTAGGTGTAAAAAGATAACTGTCTTCCCAGTTCAGCGCCATAAGAAGACCTTAGACTTCGAAATAGGAAACCTGGTAGCTGTATGCCCGACACGAAACATCAACACCGGCCAATGCAGGACGACAGTCGGTGCGAAATTCTGCAGGGAGCTCCAAAACGGCACCTGCGCTTAGCAAATAATTTCCGGAGCTATTGCGCACTGCTCCACGCTTCCGGGTCACTTGGATCCAATCACCATAGTTGACCACGGCACCCTGATCATAAACGACGCCAATGCCATATTGTTCGTAACCGACGGTCAAGGACGAGAAAAAAAGGTATCAGGAACCCATAACATATTCCGATAGAGTGGCACTCAACGGAACCAGGTTCATCAACCATCTGGTAAACTCGAAAAAGAAACCCGCTGTCTCGGTCATGGCCACGGTCAACATCACGGCCCACCAGAACCGGCTGAGTCTCCCATTTCTCCATGAAATAAGTTTGAGGAACCTCCACCACATAGGGACCCTCGCCGTACTCATCGCCTTCCTACTGTGTTCTACCGTCTGGCTCGGCTACCATCACCTGAAGGTTAGGAGGCGAACAACACCGGGAACTGGCACTGATGTGGAGCTAGCAGGTCATCGGGATGGCGACCACTTGAAAAGGGGAGAAGTTAGCACAGGCGGTTCTCACGAAGAGAAACTGCCGAATTGCAGGCCACCATATCCAGTGGCTTGCACTTGCAGTGAAAGTACTGCTGATCGCGCATCCTAAGGGAAATTGCCCGGAGCCCGGTCTGAGCACTCGCGGAGCGAGTCACTGACTCCGGATATTGGAATGCTGACCTGGCGCCTTGGAGACTGCGCTGCAGCGAGGCAGAGGCCTCAAGCTGGGAAACGGGTAGTTCTTTAAGTTAGTCTAATTTTGTACTCCGTGGTTTAACAGTCTCGATAATTCAATTTAAGACCTCGCCCTAACGGGAGAGCGGATAATAAAGATATCAAATATTAAACTACCAACGAAGTGATACGTTAACTTATATAGCAACACCCAGGATCCAACGCGCCGAGGTCTCATCGCTCCGGATTAAAGTGGGGTAAGTTTGACGAAACCCTGTTCCCGAGTTTTCTCTATAGTCATATATATACATACACATATTCCTGTGCTCACTTTATTTTGACACCATTAGTAAATATAAGTATATTTGTGTCAGGTTTAAAGAGAAATATTTTATTGCTAGCCGCTTCCAGGCAATTTATTTCATTAATAGAAGTTAAATATTTTGTGTTCGATGTTGTTTAAAATAAAATTTACTTTTGTTATCATAATTTTTGTATGCTAGCTTTTAAATTCTTTTTTGTATTACACGGCACTAGCCAACAATCTATTACTCAATAAAATTATGCTATTATTGTAACTACAACAAAATGAGTAGGTAAACATTTCCAGAAGGGGTGCTGACGCGCGCAGTGGAGTTGGTCAAAAACGATGACATAACGTTTGACGGACAACCTTGACAAAAGGGGATCGTATTGCGCGGCCCGCGACGATCCATCAGGCATGCGGACGCATGAAGGGGAAAGAACGTTGCCGAAACATTGCCCGATCATTTTACGATCAAGCTACAGCTTGTAAGGCAGTAAGGATGTTGCTGACTGACGAACGGTACGAACTTTTTAAGGCACTACTAATATTTATTCTCGATATGTTGGAGAGGTGAGGGGCTTACCAAGATCCCACGATCCAAAATCGATGAGCTTACGCCGACATCTTGGTGCCTGAACATCGGATGCCCCGCCCTCGGCATGAGTCCTTTCCCAAAGAAGTCAACCAAACGAATTTATTTTTTTTGCAAGCTATACTTTCTGAGCCTATATAGAGATGCTCCAAAAATTACGTATGTATCATAATCGAATTAAATATTTTGTCCCACTCTAAAGGAAAGCTCACTGCTTTTCGATCTTCATCGTTTTAGCCCCGTCTATTCGTCAGGTCCCGACGCAATTCCTTCCTGTGTGCTCAGGTTCTGTGTGGAAGCCTTGTGCAAGCCTCTACTGGAACTTTCTATCTTACTTTACGGAATCTTCATGGTTTTCCTATATATGGATGGAGTCCTTTCTGAGACCTAATCATTAAAAGGTAATAAATTAGCAAGCAATTACGACGGAATTACTTAAGTGTCGGATATCCAGAAGCTTTTTGAAAACGTTGTCAAATGTATCAACAACCAGTAACTTTTTCGAGCCTAATTTCTTCGTAATACAGAGCTTTAAAAATAATCTTCACTGACTTTAGTAAAGGTTTTATTAGGTCAATTTTTATTCATACCAATACTAAAAATTAAACATTTAATTTTTATCAATGAAATGCATTGCCTGAAAATGGCTAACAATAAAATATCTTTTATACCTTGGGAATCACTAATGCAAACATGTCTAGAGTTGGCACAATAATAAATGTATATATCAAAAATAAAAAGAAAATACGGGAGCGATGAGATCTCGACGCGTCGGATCCTGGGTGTTACTATACATCATGATGGGACTGTACATACATATGTATTTGTGCACCAATAATTTGTAGATTAACCGTAAACGTAATGCACATAAAAAAGTACACATGGTATGCCTATCTAGACATATGTATGTACATATATATACTTGTATGATGGTATGTATTTTTCTTTGCGGCACGCTGAAGCCGCTATCCAATTCTCCGCTATTAATTACCGCTGGTACTTTGTTTTTGCTGGTACTAAAAAAAACTGTTCATGTTTGATTGTTTTACCAACTTGTTTTTATATTCGTCCGTAGTCGTGCACTGAGGTAGGTCTTTACTAAGTTCAATATCGCCAGAAACACCAAAAACAAGTATATACGCCTAGGATCTCGTCTTTGTGGTCGATTACTTTTACGGTGTTGATCACATTGGCTGTATTGTCGGAGGCCTTGGACCCTTTGCCTACCTAAGTATTATATTACAATATTTTCTTTATTTTACAAGACTGTTGATAAACTGTGCCCGTTACTGAAATATAATTTTCATGTGAACGATTGCGGCCGCTGAACTGATCATCGGACACTCGTTTAATGTCGAACTGCATTTTCTTTCTTGCATTCCTTCTGACTCTAGATTCTGGCAAGTTTTATATGTGAATCTTTAAAGTCTTATGATCTTACAAATAGGGTGTAAGTAGCAATCTTGAAGTGATCGAAGCGCTGACGCATGGATTTGAATATTCTGCGTATTTTGCCTGTCTTTGCATATCAAAAACAAGAGAGAACGCTATATCGAGTTCCCCGAATATTTGATACCCGTTACTCAGCTAGTGGAAGTGCGAAGGGGAGTCTTCAACACTGACAGTTTTTGGCGGTTTGTGGGCGTGAGATTGGGCGTGGCAAAAAGTTTTTTGGCAAATCGATAGAAATTTACAAGACTAATACAAAAATGAAAAAATATCATAACATTTTTCAAGAGTGTGGGCGTGGCAGCTTTGGGCGGTTTGTGGGCGTGGCAAAAAGTTTTTTTGCAAATCGATAGAATATTACACGACCAATACAAAAATGAAAAAATATCAAAACATTTTTCAAAAGTGTGGGCGTGGCAGCTTTAGGCGGTTTGTGGGCGTTAGAGAAATTTGATAGAAATTTACAAGACCAATTCAAAAATGAAAAAATATTAAATTATTTTTCCAAAGTGTAGGCGTGGCAGTTTTGGGCGGTTTGTGGGCGTTAGAGTGGGCGTGGCAACATGAACAAACTTGCGCTGCGTCTATGTCTCTGGAGTCTGTATGCCTAATCTCAAAACTACAAAAGCTAGAAAGTTGAGATTACGTATGCAGATTCCAGAGACAGACGCCGCGCAAGTTTGTTTAATTGATTAAATTTTATTATTTGTTGGGTCAAGCCCCTATTAGAATAATTTTTTATACCCGTTACTCGTAGAGTTCGTGGTTCGTTGAAAAATATGTAACATGCAGAAGGAAGCGTTTTCGACCATATAAAGTATATATATTCTTGATCAGGATCAATAGACGAGTCGATCTATCCATGTCAGTCTGTCCGTCCGTCCGTCTGCTTGTCCGTATGAACGTCGAGATCTCAGGAACTACAAAAGCTAGGAAGTTGAGATTAAGCATACAGACTCCAGAGGCATAGAAGCAGCGAAAGTTTATCGATTCATGTTGCCACACCCACTCTAACGCCCACAACCCTCCCAAAGCGGCCACGCCCACACTTTTGATAAATGTTTCAATATATTTTAATTTTTTTACTTGTAATTTTTTTTGTTCGATCTGAAAAATATGTTTTTGCCACGCCCACTCTAACGCCCAAAAACAGGCAAAAACGGTCAGTGTTGTAATTTCTCCTTCGCATTTCCACTAGCTGAGTAACGGCGTTTTCTCTTGTTTAATTTCGGCTAAGATTTATCCGGACTACTGTGGTCATCGGTCTCATAGGCCAAGTGTTCCCACCTAGGAGTTATATTTCCCCCTATTTTGGGATTAAGTACCCTGAGTCACTGCAGAAACGGCAATGTGTATAGGTAATATCATTCTGTAAGTTTTCTTTAGTAATCGCACATTTTTTTCCAACAATAACACTGATAAATTATAATAAAATATATATTAACCCTAACTGTTTCTTTTAAGTAAATCCTATGATTAAATATTTTTATGTAATATATATAAAAATATCCTTTTATTTGGGAATAATTTAGAAAATATTTTTTAATTTTCAGTGCTTTTTAATTACCTCTCATTTAGTCAATTTAACTAAATTTGTAAATGTTAATCACCCCTAAATTCAAGTAAAATCACCATACATTTCAGAAAATTTTGTCCCAGTTCAAAATCCACTTACTCTAATACAGGAAAAAAAGTACCCTAAATTAAGAAAGACGCCCTATATTTAGTAAAAAAAAATCTATAAAATTAAGAACATTTTTCTTAACTCAAAATAAGTTACCCTAAAAGTAAGCAAAATTATACTTAATTTTCAGGGTGAATTTTTCGAATATTAAGGGCAAATTGGTAATGGCTCCTTGGTTAGGGCGAGCTCTGTTTCGTCGTCTTCGCCGTCCACTGAGATTAATAACTTCTCCTCGAGCCACCCTTTGTGCCTGTGCCGGGCCGGTATCACGATTTCGTGAGTGAGGAAATTCCACCCCAAGACTAAATAACCAATTCGCCTGGTAGTATCAGGAGGCTCATGTAGATTTGCCTGTTGAAAAATTCGACTTTTGTTTCGAGCTGTTTACTGATCTCGCTGCACCTTCCATCTGCCAATCCAGCTTGCCGCCTTGTTCTTGTAATTATTTCTCGGGCAGCAAACTTGTCAGCCAGTTCTGCGCTTATGAAGCTTGCTGTTGCTCCTGGTCCGATCGTGGCCTTGTATGAGTTCCCACCAATCGTCATCGCTGTGGACAACTGCACCTCGTCTTCGATGAATTTGCCAGTTAGCAAAACTTTGTAGTTTTCGTTTCATTGATCATTCATTCATTCGTTTCATTGATCGTGTTACACTTTAATTGAAATGTTCGTTGTGTGACTCTCTTCCGCGGTGACTCTCCACGCGTGATAAGTGGCAAGTGGGCTAGGCACTAGGGCTCTCAAGGTAAGTGCGGTGCTAGCCGCAACCTCCAGTCCCTTGCTCTTATCCGGGTGCTTCTGCTAGACGCTTGTTAAGTTTTCGCTAATGCTTCGTGCAATCCGCACGGCTTACGTCGCAGTCCCTGTTGCGAGGGAGACAATTGCCATTTCTCAAGCTGACGCGGACATACCTGGATGGATTTGCTCGAGGGCCTCGTTTACGCTGTCCTGACGCTCTTGTCGTCCTGGATGGCGTGGACTTTGACACTAACGTCTTACCTATCCGTACCCAAGTCTTCTTCTTTTACCACAATGTTTCGTTCTGTTAACGCTCCTAAATATCCTTCTTATACCACTGCTTTTAGAATTTTTGCTGCAGGGGCAAGCTAAGCCCGGATGGCCATCAGGTCCGGCGGGCTACATTCTTGGGATTTTTTATGTAGACAAATATCCAGATAGATTTGGCTAGTGCGCTTTATCAAGAATTTATATACTTTATAGAATCTATCTACCCGTACATATGTACGAATGAAAGTACGAGTACGAATACCTTTTTAGGAATGAGCATACCCTTTTACTTTAAAAGTGACGGGTATAACAAGAACAAACGCTTTATTCGAAAAATATCGATAAATTATCATGAACGAGAGAGAAGTACAAGTACAGGTAGATAAGCGAGTCATATAGCGGGCAAAAATTGATTATTTTAACATGTAGTAAAAAGACGTTCCAATTCTATTTTTTCGCACTTAGAACAATATTGATAGCCCAAGAAAAATACAATTTACACATTATGAAAATCTTGCGCCAGAAAGTCGTTAGCGATTTGGCAGAGATGGGTAAGTGTCAATGGAATCTTACCTCTTTTAGTTACTGACGGACTTGCTTAATTTCAATTTGAAAGCTCAGAGAAACCGTTAAACAAACGGTCGTAACCGTTTTCTTTTAGATTTCAAATTGTAGTTTACAATCATGTACACCCGAGTAAAAATATTTAATTATAATATTTGCGATTATAGGTATTTTAATTACCTGCTTATTATCGTCCATATCGTTAAAAGTCTTTTCATCGGATTCACAAGCCCCGTATGATTTTGATAGTGCTGTTAACGTGTCACCTTTACAATTACTTGTGTCCGTATTAGCTAGTACCCAAAGAGGAATTTCTGCAAAACTGGTTAAAGTAAATGTCACACACGCAATAAAAATAATTGTTATTATAGAAAAAACGGCTTTCACGTGCCCACCCAGTCGTCGTCCTGAAATCATATATATTAGGTAAATACAATTTAGCTCAATAGTATTTATCTTACCGATTTCTGTTTCATCCCAGTTAACGCCTCCCATTGAATAACCAAAAAATCCTCCAAGTCCTGCCATTATGGTGAACGTGGATAGGCCTCTTGCTTGATCTTCTGGTAAACATACGTCTAACAGATAAGCTCTGGCTGGACTTTGGCAAGCATCCGCATCAAAGTCAAGGAGCACAGTTCCGAATACGGTAAAAAATATACCCCAAGAATGGGAAGACTTTGGTGGAGAATTTTGAGTAGAAGTAATATTGTCAATTTCTGAAATCGAATCTCGCAAATGTAAATTTTCATCTCCAAACCAATATCCCAACGTTTCGCCGTTTGGCACCAAAAGAAGACCTTTAAAGTACAAAAAAAATTTGTTAGCTTATCGTTGTATATTTATAACAGTGGCCCGCTCGGTCTCAGTCGCGGACTATCAAATTTCTCTGTCGTGCGTTCTCTGTTCTCGAGCGACAAAGGTCTACTTCTGCGCTCTAGCGAAACTTAGTTCCTTCTGCTAATGCACGGTGGACTTATAGGTACACATTTTCAACAAAAGGTCATTTAATAAAGATACATTAATTGTTTTGTAAAAAATGCCGGGATAAAAGCTTCCATGTGATCGAGGTGATTTTATAATAGGAAAAGGTGGAAAATGGAGCCAAATATATCTTAATATGGGAAATATTTTACCTAACATTTTATCATGCTTAAATAGCAGATTAATTATACGGAAACACTTAAAGACTAATGAGAACAAGAGAGAACGCTATAATTAAGTTCCTCAAATATCAGATATCCGTTACTCAGCTAGTGTGAATGCGACCGAGAAAGTTCAACAATATTCATTTGGCTTATTAATAAAAATTTGCACAAAAAATAAAATAGTTCTGGGGGCTATGGGCGGCTTCTAGGCGTTAGAGGCCACCCCTACGGCCAACATTGTTTTAGCAAAAAATTGAAAACACAAATAATCTAAAAGCAAGAGCTTTTTCTTGAGTATAAAGTTTAAGTCGGATGGTGCTAGTTTTAATAGTATAAATTTGAATGATAATTCTTGATTATTTCTCCTCATTTCAACTTCTCGTGGCTTTTTTAAAAGTATAAATTTAAATGACAATTCTCGATTATTTCTCCTCATTTCAACATCTCGTGGCTTTTTTCAACATCAGTCTCCTTCTTCAATCTGTTCTGTTCACTCTTTTTACAAGCTTATTCTTCCTATCTCCCACTCACTCGCTAGTATAAGTTGGCAGCTTCATGCAACAGATGTTATGTTAACCACATTCAAAAGGCGCAGAATTCAAATATAAACAAAATTATTCTAATTAGGGATTGCTTTAACATACCGGCCACCTTGAAAGTATGCGATTGATTTCCAAGAGACAGGTAATAAGGCGAGTTTCCGTATAGGGCGGCGGATGATTCCCTGGGCAGTGCGTACGTTGGCTACACGCACGATGTTGTCCGCTCCTGCGATGGTGTTGACTATGCGCCTAAGAAGCCACCGTTATGGGGGAAGATTTTCCTCGTAAACGATGACCATGTCGTTGACAGCTTGATTTGGTGATGTCTTCGTCCATGTTGTGCGAACTTAAAGCTCGTTTATATACTCGTGGCTCCAGCGACTCCAGATGTGATGCTTTAGTGCGCTGACCCTTTTCCATCGATCCGACTTGTTCAGATTGTAGTCGATTTGTGGAATGTCAGGTAGTGCTCGGAGTGCGTCACCCACTAAGAAGTGGCCAGGCGTGAGAGCGGCCAGGTCGTTCTAACTTCTCAAAGGTTAATCTGGTGTCTCGAAGAGTGCGATTGAGTCCCTTGACGCTTTTTACTGCAGCTTCCCATATGCCCCCGAAGTGTTGAGCCCTGGGCAGAATAATGTGGCCCATTAGCTGCCTTTCAAGAGTTGGTTGATAGCGACGACAATGTATGCATGAGCAACCGACTTGTCGCGCCAAGTTCCTTGCATTCACTATCCAGAACTATTTTCGAATTAAAGCGACGAGCGTCCCGGTGTGATAGTTCTGTAAATAAAGATGGCGAGCGAACTGTGATACAAATGGATCCTTAGCTGGAAGCAGCTTTGTTGATGTGCTATTAGGCTTGAGCATGCAGTTGTGCGAAATATAATAATGCGGAGTGTTTAACTGTGGATGACTCACGAGACTCATGTGTCCCAGGTCTTGAAACTCCTGCATAAATTCTACATATTTGGCCCCTACCTCAAGCCTTTTGCATAGGCTGCGTTGAGGCTCCGAGAACGGTAGGTTCATCTTTAAATGGCAGTCGTACTTCCAATAGACCATCGCGTCGTACCGTTTTGGTAAAGAATTCCTCACAGTTTCGGTCGGGAGTCTCCACATGATCGATGCGCCATAGCTAATTGACCAATTTTGGTCAATTTCATCTAGTGCGATAGTACTCGTACTAGTAGTACTAGTACTCATCACTGATGGAATGTTCTGAGATGACCTCGACATCGACCAGACATTATCTGGGTTTGGACTGTCACCCGCTCTCCGCTCCCTCTTACGCTCTCCCGCTCTTCACCACAGAGTCTCCAAGGAGTCTCCGCTGCGCTTGGGAGAGCCTAACTAATTAGAATATGCACCAGTTTAAAATTATTACTAACGATTAAACACACGCCCGGTCGCGCCCGCGCAATTACGAAAAGTCTAGTGTTCGCTTTTCTTCGAGTGTGTCTATTTCAGCATATTTGGAAAATTCCAGGACAGCAGCCCCGTACAACCCATCATTTTTTGATCCATTCGAGCCAGATCACCTGGATTTTCAAGTTTGTCCACCAGCGAACAAATTATAAGATAAGTACGAAATTTCCATTCCTTTTAATTGCCGGTCTGCAGCAAAAGGTTCGAAAATCCAATTTCGTTCAATTTGCTGTAAGATTTATTGTCAAATCTAACGGATTTCTCCGACAAAAGGCAATTAAAGAAAATTACTTATTTATTCTCACGGGCGCCGTCATATTACCCTTTCACCCTCATTCGTGAAAAGTTCTAAGTCCAAATTTCCGAATATATTTAAATATTAGACCAGTTCGAAAAGTGCAAAATTCCAAATGTGAAAAAGTGAAAATAATTTGTGCCAAGTTCAGTGAAAATTTCTAAGTCCAAAGCTCTGCCAAAAGTGGCAAAAATTCTGTTCTCGTTTCACTGTGTCCAACGCAAGCCAAATTCTTTTCGCAACACATTTTTGTTTTAACTCCGCAGTCCACTTAATGCAATTTGCTTTGCTATCGAAGAATACAACAACGAAACAAACAACACATACCCTCTGGCCATTCCAAATAAAATATTAATTAAACATTTACCAGCCAGTTCCATATATATTACATCAACATATACTACATCTATATATATTACATCAACATATATTACATCAACATATACTACATCCATATACATTGCATATATTACATCTACATATACTACATCCATATATTACATCAACATATATTATATTCACATATATTACCGACATACATTGCGCATTGCTGCATTCCTTTTAAACATATACCAAAGTTTAAATTGTTTCCCGTCGGCAAATCCAAACCACAAATAAAATTTATTCCAAGTGCCGACGCGGAAAAGGCGTTTTGTTTTCCATCAATTTTTTCCGTAAATTTCCAAATTAATTTCCGAGCAATAAATTAAACGCGGAGAAAAGACTCCAATTCCACCATTCAATTTTCTCCGTTTCCAGTTGTAAACAAAAAAAAAAATAAAATTTTCTTCGTTCTAATAAACATTTTTTTCACCGTTTTCCACATTCCAAGTGTTCCAACCGTAAATCAGGTGGACCTAATTACCATATATCACAGGTCATTTTATACAATTCGCTGTTCACTCCGAGTCACCTGTCCAATTAGTCAAAACTACGGCGTTTCCACTTCGTAAATTTTACACCACTTTCTCACCCATTACATCCTATACGGTATTTTTCCGCTGCTTTATACCGTTCACGGCGGCAAGCTTAAATTTTTTAAGTACAGTCTAAGGAATCTGTCTACATTTTCAAAAGTGTGACCGGGCTCCAAAACCGCTTCCCTTCCATTTCGTATTTCTTCGATTATGCCCATCGGGGACGATAAGAAGAAATTGTCCGCTGACAAACCCAGGTCTATTTTTTCACCACAAGGGCCCAAGAGTCCAAGAATCCCAAGCATTTCGGTGAAAACGCCTGCGCAGATTTCCGACGACTGTGCTACTCCATCCAAATCCACAGTACAGCGCACAGCTAAAAATATGGCTGCTTCCGATCTAGCGCTAGCCAAATTCATTTCGGTTTCTGACCGCTTAATCGAATTTAAGGCTCAGATTAACACTCCGGAATCCGCAGTTCCAACCGTCACGATGCTCAGCGTCCGTCGCGACCAAGTCCGAACCCTATGGGACAAGGTTGAAAAGAAATTCGACCTCTGCTCAGAGTGCCTTGTGTCAGCAGGCGAAGCGGCAGCAGGCAACATGCCTATTCGCAGGGCTAAATACAGTTATTGCTATTCACTCTATGAAAGGTGTGTTGCCCAGCTCGTTGATAAAATCGAGCAGGGCACGTCTCGGTCCATCCCAGCCGCGAACGCTGCGCCCCAGGCCTACATTTCCTCTGGCTGTCGGTTGCCTCCATGCGATACAGAAGTTTTCGCAGGCGACTATCTTCGCTGGCCGACTTTCCGGGATCTTTTCACAGCCATTTATATCAATATTCCGCGGCTGACTCCGGTTGAAAAGTTATTCCATTTAAATGCCAAAACAAGGGGCGACGCGCATGCCATCGTTTCGATTTCGCCTCTCACCAACGAGGGTTTCCGCTCTGCGTGGGAAAACCTAATAGAGCATTTCGAAAATAAACGATTGTTGGTAAAAAGTCAATTGAAAATACTGTTTAATGTGCAGTTGATACCACAGGAATCTGGGGCGGCCTTGAAGGTACTGCAAAGTACTGTTCAAGGATGCTTGACTGCCTTAGAAATGTCAGGCATCAACACTAAGAACAGGGACTGCCTGCTGGTATATCTGTGTTCATCCCAAGCTCCCGAAGATAACTCTCTTCTTATGGGAGCAGTCGCTCCATAAGAAAGCCGACATCCCGACATGGGCAGAGCTGAACACCTTCCTCACAGAACGTCATCGAACCCTAGAGGCCATCGATGATGTGAGACCGTCCGTACCAAGTCAGTCGCACTCCAAAGCGATGAACTCAAGTGGGCCCTCTAGAAAACTAAATTCCTATAAGACGAAAGTGGCTCCAAAATCGAAAAGTTGCGACTTGTGCAACAAGGAAAACCATCGTGTCCGTGTATGTCCGCGTTTTCTCCAAATGTCGGTTGACGACCGGTCAGCCTACATTAAACGGAAGCAGTTATGCTTAAACTGCTTTGCAAAGGGACATCAGCTTCGTGAGTGCAAAAGCACGCATAATTGTTTTACTTGTCGTGGCCGGCATCACACATTGTTGCACCGAAACAACCCCTTTTCCAGCAATTCAATTCGACACAGATCTCCCACGCGTACGATAATTCACTGGACAAACTACTCAAAAAATTTTGGGAGGTGGAGAATATACCAACAAAGTTGGTAAAAGACTCCGATTCCGTGTGCGAGAAGAATTTCCTTCAAACGACCACGAGAAACGAGTGCGGCAAATATGTCGTTAGTCTGCCTTTTCGCGACCCAGAACATATCGGTTCCGGGCTAGGGCATTCTAGGTCTTTCGCGTTGGCTCAGTTTTTAAGAAATGAGCAGCGTCTAAAAAGAGATGAGGTCTTGAAAGCGAGATACGATTCGGTGATCCAGGAATATCGCGACTTAAAGCACATGCGACAAGTTCTTCCTACCCATGATTGCAACGCCTATTATATGCCATATCACGCCGTCTTAAAACCGGAAAGCGTAACTACTAACCTCCGTGTAGTACTCAATGCCTCCAGCCCTTCATCGAATGGTAACAGTTTAAATGATATCCTTCATGCAGGCCCTGTCTTACAATCCGACTTGACCATTCAAATTCTGAAGTGGCGCTATTTCCGATACGTGTTCAGCGCGGATATCGAAAAAATGTATGGACAGATCTGGGTAGATCCGAAACACACTCCATTCCAGCGAATTTTTTTCCGTAACAATAAAGAGGAAATCAGAGATTTCGAATTGAAAACAGTAACCTTTGGAGTCAATTGCGCGCCTTTCCTGGCCATCCGAGTACTGCAGCAGCTATCAGCTGATGTAGAACTCAGCCATCCAAAAGCTAGCAATGTCATTCGAAATTTCATGTATGTGGATGATGTTCTAGCCGGAGCGGACTCCACGGAAGAAGCTCAGCTCATGGTGCAAGAGCTCCGAGACGCTCTGAATTCCGCCGGATTTCCATTGAGGAAATGGACCTCTAACTAAAAGGAAGTTTTAGCGGCCATTCAGAGCAGCCATCTATTAAATACTGATTTTCTCGAGATCGATGCAGAAAGCACTGCAAAAACCCTCGGTATTCGCTGGAAGGCAACCTCCGACGAATTCTTCTTCGTCCCGCCAGAGTTGGCTATTGAAACGTCCTTTACAAAACGCCAAGTCCTGTCCCAAATTGCCAAATTGTTCGACCCTGCACGCTGGTTAGCGCCGTTTATCGTTCGAGCTAAAATTTTCATGCAGGAGCTTGGGTGGGACGAAAACATTCCAAATGAGCTTTTTCAGCGATGGCATAATTTTCTCCAAAGTTATTCGGTTTTAGAGCAGATACGCATTCCACGCTAGCTATCGTTTCATCCAGATTTCAAGGTCGAGCATCATGGTTTTTGCAATGCATCGCAAAAGCCTTATGGGGCGGCAATATATGTCCGCGTAGAAGTGGGCAGCACCATTATGGTGCAACTCCTAACCGCGAAAACCCGCGGTTCAATGTTCAATCTGAGCATAATCCAGCAGACCTGGCAAGTAGAGGAGTTTCCCTCCAAGATCTAGCCGATAGCCAGTTATGGTGGCACGGACCGACTTGGTTGCAAAATCCAGGCAACCAATGACCAACTCAGGTCGACAACGCTCCGGTGACCGACCTGGAGAAGCGTGCTCTAAAAGTCCATCTCGCAAAAGCTCCATCTAAAGAGTTGTTGGCACGTTTCTCCAAGCTTGAGAAAGCTCTACGGGTCCTTGCTTATGTTCATCGCTTCATTCAGCGGTGCACGAAGCAGACATATCCATCTGATGTGCATTTGCTGGCCACTGAAATCGCCGCCGCCGAGCGGTTCCTAATTTCGAACACTCAGCGCAGAGAATTCCCTGTGGAATATCACTGCTTAAGTGAAAAGCGTCCAATGCCAAGTTCAAGTGCCATCCTAAGCATGAATCCGTTTCTAGATCCGCAAGGACTGATCAGGGCTTCCGAAAGCATTCAATACAATGAACGGCATCCAGTGATTCTTCCGTATAACTGCCTGCTTTCTCGCTCCTTGCGAATTTCACTCATCGCATAACTCTCCATGGTGGTAACCAGTTAATGGTGCGCCTCATCCGGTCGAAATACTGGATTCCTAGAATTAAGAACCTGATGAAAGCAGTAGTAAATTCGTGCAAAGTATGTGTGATCCACAAAAAGCGGTTGCAAAACCAACTGATGGGTGTCCTGCCCAAAGAAAGAGCATCGTTCTCCCGACCATTCACGTATACTGGCATGGATTAAGCCGGTTCGTTCGATATAAAGAACTATACGGGAAGAGCATGTCTTATTACAAAGGCGTATGTGTTAGTTTTTGTTTGTTTTCCACCAAGGCCATCCATTTAGAGCCTACATCTGACTTAACGACCGAAAAGTTTCTTGCCGCTTTCGCTCGTTTTCTATCCAGAAGAGGGTGTCCACGTCAAGTCCAGTCAGACAATGGCAAAACCTTTGTTGGCGCTGCCACCCTGCTTTCCCGCGATTTCCTTCAAGCCGTAAAAGAGTCGGTGACGAATGCCTATATTCATCAAGAGATGCAATGGCAATTTATTCCTCCGGGGGCACCCCATATGGGAGGCCTTTGGGAAGCAGGCGTTAAAAGTTTTAAGACGCTATTTTACAATTGCACTGTCACGCGAAAATACACGTTCGAAGAGCTCTCCACGCTCTTGGCAAAAATAGAAGCGTGCCTTAACTCCAGGCCGCTCTCTCCTATGTCTGAGGATTCGACAGATTTGCTGGCTCTCACGCCAGGTCATTTCCTTGTCGGGGGACCGCTTATGTCCACGGTGGAACCCAAAGTAAAGGGAGAAACGAAATCCATTCTTAATCGGTGGCAGCATTTGAAAGCTCTCCATCAGCAGTTCCGTGTGCGATGGAAAGAAGAGTACCTCAAAGAACTCCACAAGCGCACTAAATGGCAAACCCCGTTCAAAAATCTCCGCATCGATGACATGGTCGTCATCAAGGACGACAACTTACCCTCTAAGGAGTGGCCGCTCGGCAGAATTGAGTCTGTTTGCCCAGGAGCCGACGGCAACGTCCGTGTAGTAAATATCCGTACTGCACGTGGAGTTGTTAATCGTCCAGTGGCAAAAGTGGTGCTTTTGCCGACGGAGTCTTCCGAATCTTCACAATAATAGTCTCTTCTCTCGTCCTTAGTTGTAGTTCACTAGCACTATTCATCCATTATTTTTAATTTCGTTTTCGATCTCCTTTCGACATTCAACTACCCGCTGCATGGCCCCTCATCAACAAAACGCACGCAGTGCTCTGGCCTTGGAGAGCAGACGTACCCGAGGTACTCAATCCTACCGATGCCAAGTCTGCCGCGATATCCATCCTCTTCGGAAGTGCGCGAGGTTCCTAAAGCTCAGCGCTTAAAAGCGTCTGTGAGCAGTCCTCATTAACAAATACTGCGCCAATTGCCTCGCTTACGAGCATTCCACGGAAGACTGCCGAAGCGGTGATCGTTGCAAGAAGTGCGACCGATCTTCACCACACGCTGCTCCACATGCACGAGCAGGTTAGCTCGTCGTCGCGGTCGCGAGCGCGCTCGCGTCTCCAACCGGTGCCAACCCGGCAAGCAGCTTCGGTTTCGTCCCAACGTTCCCGCCGGCAAAATCCGCCAACTCAGCGTAGGAGTTCACCGCCATGACGCCCGGAATCGACCACGCCAGGCCCATCGCTCTCGTCGCTGCTGCAACGCCATAGCGTGAACATCCTTCCGACAGCGCTGGTCATTTTGGAGACCGGGACGAAGACCCCCATGAGCTGCATCGACGCTTCGTTGGCGTCAGCCTTTACGCTTTCGATGACCAATGTTGGCGACGAGAACATATCGGTTCCGGGCTAGGGCATTCTAGGTCTTTCGCGTTGGCTCAGTTTTTAAGAAATGAGCAGCGTCTAAAAAGAGATGAGGCCTTGAAAGCGAGATACGATTCAGTGATCCAGGAATATCTCGACTTAAAGCACATGCGACAAGTTCTTCCTACCCATGATTGCAACGCCTATTATATGCCATATCACGCCGTCTTAAAACCGGAAAGCGTAACTACTAAACTCCGTGTAGTACTCAATGCCTCCAGCCCTTCATCGAATGGTAACAGTTTAAATGATATCCTTCATGCAGGCCCTGTCTTACAATCCGACTTGACCATTCAAATTCTGAAGTGGCGATATTTCCGATACGTGTTCAGCGCGGATATCGAAAAAATGTATGGACAGATCTGGGTAGATCAGAAACACACTCCATTCCAGCGAATTTTTTTCCGTAACAATAAAGAGGAAATCAGAGATTTCGAATTGAAAACAGTAACCTTTGGAGTCAATTGCGCGCCTTTCCTGGCCATCCGAGTACTGCAGCAGCTAGCAGCTGATGTAGAACTCAGCCATCCAAAAGCTAGCAATGTCATTCGAAATTTCATGTATGTGGATGATGTTCTAGCCGGAGCGGACTCCACGGAAGAAGCTCAGCTCATGGTGCAAGAGCTCCGAGACGCTCTGAATTCCGCCGGATTTCCATTGAGGAAATGGACCTCTAACTAAAAGGAAGTTTTAGCGGCCATTCAGAGCAGCCATCTATTAAATACTGATTTTCTCGAGATCGATGCAGAAAGCACTGCAAAAACCCTCGGTATTCGCTGGAAGGCAACCTCCGACGAATTCTTCTTCGTCCCGCCAGAGTTGGCTATTGAAACGTCCTTTACAAAACGCCAAGTCCTGTCCCAAATTGCCAAATTGTTCGACCCTGCACGCTGGTTAGCGCCGTTTATCGTTCGAGCTAAAATTTTCATGCAGGAGATTTGGCTGCAGGAGCTTGGGTGGGACGAAAACATTCCAAATGAGCTTTTTCAGCGATGGCATAATTTTCTCCAAAGTTATTCGGTTTTAGAGCAGATACGCATTCCACGCTGGCTATCGTTTCATCCAGATTTCAAGGTCGAGCATCATGGTTTTTGCGATGCATCGCAAAAGGCTTATGGGGCGGCAATATATGTCCGCGTAGAAGTGGGCAGCACCATTATGGTGCAACTCCTAACCGCGAAAACCCGGGTAGCACCAGTCAAAACGGTTTCGCTCCCAAGACTGAAGCTGCGCGGAGCGTTATTGCTTTCCGAAAGCCATCATTCCGCAGATGCCTACGGTTAACTCCGAACTTTACTGTTGGACGGACTGCACGATAGTGCTTGCATTGTTAAGCAAGCCAGCGTGCCAGTGGACCACATTTGTAGCCAATAGGGTGACGAAGATCGCCCAGGCCACAAAAACAGAGAATTGGTCTCATGTTCAATCTGAGCATAATCCAGCAGACCTGGCAAATAGAGGAGTTTCCCTCCAAGATCTAGCCGATAGCCAGTTATGGTGGCACGGACCGACTTGGTTGCAAAATCCAGGCAACCAATGACCAACTCAGGTCGACAACGCTCCGGTGACCGACCTGGAGAAGCGTGCTCTAAAAGTCCATCTCGCAAAAGCTCCATCTAAAGAGTTGTTGGCACGTTTCTCCAAGCTTGAGAAAGCTCTACGGGTCCTTGCTTATGTTCATCGCTTCATTCAGCGGTGCACGAAGCAGACATATCCATCTGATGTGCATTTGCTGGCCACTGAAATCGCCGCCGCCGAGCGGTTCCTAATTTCGAACACTCAGCGCAGAGAATTCCCTGTGGAATATCACTGCTTAAGTGAAAAGCGTCCAATGCCAAGTTCAAGTGCCATCCTAAGCATGAATCCGTTTCTAGATCCGCAAGGACTGATCAGGGCTTCCGAAAGCCTTCAATACAATGAACGGCATCCAGTGATTCTTCCGTATAACTGCCTGCTTTCTCGCTCCTTGCGAATTTCACTCATCGCATAACTCTCCATGGTGGTAACCAGTTAATGGTGCGCCTCATCCGGTCGAAATACTGGATTCCTAGAATTAAGAACCTGATGAAAGCAGTAGTAAATTCGTGCAAAGTATGTGTGATCCACAAAAAGCGGTTGCAAAACCAACTGATGGGTGTCCTGCCCAAAGAAAGAGCATCGTTCTCCCGACCATTCACGTATACTGGCATGGATTAAGCCGGTTCGTTCGATATAAAGAACTATACGGGAAGAGCATGTCTTATTACAAAGGCGTATGTGTTAGTTTTTGTTTGTTTTCCACCAAGGCCATCCATTTAGAGCCTACATCTGACTTAACGACCGAAAAGTTTCTTGCCGCTTTCGCTCGTTTTCTATCCAGAAGAGGGTGTCCACGTCAAGTCCAGTCAGACAATGGCAAAACCTTTGTTGGCGCTGCCACCCTGCTTTCCCGCGATTTCCTTCAAGCCGTAAAAGAGTCGGTGACGAATGCCTATATTCATCAAGAGATGCAATGGCAATTTATTCCTCCGGGGGCACCCCATATGGGAGGCCTTTGGGAAGCAGCCGTTAAAAGTTTTAAGACGCTATTTTACAATTGCACTGTCACGCGAAAATACACGTTCGAAGAGCTCTCCACGCTCTTGGCAAAAATAGAAGCGTGCCTTAACTCCAGGCCGCTCTCTCCTATGTCTGAGGATTCGACAGATTTGCTGGCTCTCACGCAAGGTCATTTCCTTGTCGGGGGACCGCTTATGTCCACGGTGGAACCCAAAGTAAAGGGAGAAACGAAATCCATTCTTAATCGGTGGCAGCATTTGAAAGCTCTCCATCAGCAGTTCCGTGTGCGATGGAAAGAAGAGTACCTCAAAGAACTCCACAAGCGCACTAAATGGCAAACCCCGTTCAAAAATCTCCGCATCGATGACATGGTCGTCATCAAGGACGACAACTTACCCTCTAAGGAGTGGCCGCTCGGCAGAATTGAGTCTGTTTGCCCAGGAGCCGACGGCAACGTCCGTGTAGTAAATATCCGTACTGCACGTGGAGTTGTTAATCGTCCAGTGGCAAAAGTGGTGCTTTTGCCGACGGAGTCTTCCGAATCTTCACAATAATAGTCTCTTCTCTCGTCCTTAGTTGTAGTTCACTAGCACTATTCATCCATTATTTTTAATTTCGTTTTCGATCTCCTTTCGACATTCAACTACCCGCTGCATGGCCCCTCATCAACAAAACGCACGCAGTGCTCTGGCCTTGGAGAGCAGACGTACCCGAGGTACTCAATCCTACCGATGCCAAGTCTGCCGCGATATCCATCCTCTTCGGAAGTGCGCGAGGTTCCTAAAGCTCAGCGCTTAAAAGCGTCTGTGAGCAGTCCTCATTAACAAATACTGCGCCAATTGCCTCGCTTACGAGCATTCCACGGAAGACTGCCGAAGCGGTGATCGTTGCAAGAAGTGCGACCGATCTTCACCACACGCTGCTCCACATGCACGAGCAGGTTAGCTCGTCGTCGCGGTCGCGAGCGCGCTCGCGTCTCCAACAGGTGCCAACCCGGCAAGCAGCTTCGGTTTCGTCCCAACGTTCCCGCCGGCAAAATCCGCCAACTCAGCGTAGGAGTTCACCGCCATGACGCCCGGAATCGACCACGCCAGGCCCATCGCTCTCGTCGCTGCTGCAACGCCATAGCGTGAACATCCTTCCGACAGCGCTGGTCATTTTGGAGACCGGGACGAAGACCCCCATGAGCTGCATCGACGCCTCGTTGGCGTCAGCCTTTACGCTTTCGATGACCAATGTTGGCGACGAGAAGGTCTGCACGACGACGATTCGCTCCAGGATCGACGCGAACACTATGCTGGAGGTCGTGCTCAAGTTCGACCCCAGTGTGCGGATCCGCACACCTGTCCGGGCATTGAGCGACACAGTGGTCTCCAAGTTACGGGACATCATGCTGGCTGATGACCAGTTCCATCGGCCTGCTACCGTCTCCATGGTCCTATGAGCAGATGTTTATCCAAAGAATATCCAATCCGGATTCCTGACCTTCGACGAGGGAATGGCGGTCGCTCAGAAAACTGTTTTTGGGTGGATCGTGTCCGGTGCCTGCAGCCTGCCGTAGGATGGCTTTGTTGCAACCCCAGTGATTGCAAGGGGGGCGGAATGTCCAAGTTACGGGGTTTGGACTGTCACCCGCTCTCCGCTCCCTCTTACGCTCACCCGCTCTTCACCACAGAGTCTCCAAGGAATCTCCGCTGCGCTTGGGAGAGCCTTACTAATTAGAATAAGCACCAGTGTAAAAACTATTACGAACAATTAAACACACGACCGGTCGCGCCCGAAAAGTCTAGTGTTCGCTTTTCTTCGAGTGTGTCTATTCCAGCATATTTGGAAAATTCCAGGACAGCAGCCTACAACCCATCACTATCCATCCAAGTAGCATGGGCAAATCCTTTCCTAATTTAACTTGGCCGACTGCTAAGACATCGAAAACGTTTTTCGTGACTAAAAACAAATCGAAGCCTTTGGGCAAACTCCTCGGATATGAAATTCACCTGATAACATGAATCCAGAAGAGCTTTCACTGGTTTGCTCTTCCTATTCTGTAGCTTTCAAGTACATCCTTGACCAGAATCAGTGCCGTAGACATAATGACACAATCGGAACGAGATTCGGTGTGAGTATGTGCGACTGCGTCCGAAACTTGTTGACTCCGCTTGAGAAAGTGACAAGGGAGCTGCGGCCGATCCTGATGACGGCCGATGAAGCAGTGGGTGATGGGGCAATGCACATGAGTGGCCTCTCCGCGTCGACGGGCAGTTGACTAAAAGATGACCCTTGCCAAGGCAATTAATGCATAGCTTGTGGCTCTTTACTGCATTGAGGCGATTATCTAGGGCGAGATTGATTACTTCTGGGCATCTAAAGGTTTTGTGGTCTGTCTGTGAACAGATGTTACAAGTTTGTGTTGTGCAATTGAAGGACAGACTTGCCTGATTCCTCTGCGAGCGCGACGTATGGCCACTGGATTGACTCATAGGGGCTTCAGCAGTAGGATTCTTATCCGATTCCAAATATTGACAATGACGTTCGACGACTTTAACGCATTTGTCCCAAGAAGGCAAGATAGTGTAATCCAGCGACTCATTCCACTTTCTCTTAGTCTCCTGGTCCACTTTGCCCAAAGCTATGAAGATGATCATGGCCTCGCAGATCTGTGACCTGGTGCTGAACGAACGCAACGAGTTGTATAATGCGGATGCAATATCGATTAGACTCCGCAACTGCTGACCATTTGACTTGGCGCCAGTTGGCAATGCGAAGAGTGACGATATGTTATCCAAGATAACGAGAGTTGGGTTGTCATAGCGCTGCTTTAAGCGGTCCAGAGCCTTTGTGTAGCTGTCTGCGGTCACCTAGAAAGCTCGAACGGTTTCATAAGCTGGTTGAACTTCTTGATCTTAGACAGGGATGGCTGGTGGCCAAAGACTCCGTTAAACGACATGAGTAAGTACTCGCAGTATTTTCCGTCAAATGTAGGCAATGATGAGCGCGGGAGCTTAACTTCAGATGTGTGCCCAAAATTAACCGTGGATTCATGAATGCCGGTGCTGGTTGCATCTGGTCAAAGTTGTTCCTGAACGCAAATCTTGGCGTGGATAAATAGTTCCTCCATTTCGAAGCGAGTATTGCGCTGCGCATCAGTTGGCTCCATCTGCTCTATGGCGTCCTGAGTGGATAAAGCAAGTTTAAAATACAATTCCAAAATCGACAAACGGCAGGATAATTCTAACGGAGAAAAAGTCAAACCAGGTTCCACTGGTTTGCTCATACGTGTAAGGCTTTTCCGAGCTCTCGTTCGCTGAGCTTTGAGTTGCTCCAGCAAATACATTTTGCAGATGTTTGTTTACTTTATTTATTTTCGATCTGTCTGTGCCTTGCTTGACAAGGTATGTGAGAGCGAGCGAGACGACGAGATGCAGTGGAAAATTTTCGTTTGCCAAGCCTAGAGTGCAACCGATGTGTTGGAGCAGAGTGATTATTATGATGATTATGTACGGTGACGCTCCTGGGGGTATTGATGTATAGAGGGAGGACCGAGATGTCGACTTTAACTATGGCGATGACACTTGGAGGATACTATGTCCACTCCAACGACGTCCAGGGACCAGTGGGAGACCCTTGAATATAGGCGGCAGCTGTACTGCTATGAATTGTGCGCAAATGCACGACCGACAATTCTATGCGGACGCTGGGTAGACCAGCAGCGAACGCGATGTGCCAATGTACGAGAGTTTGGCAGGGCAAAGGTCGTAAGTGCGCATGCGAGTCTTGGAGCAAAGAAAAAATGGGGCGAACATAGCCACAACCATGACCAAAATAAACTAAAAAACTAGTACAAGTCCTGTCACGAGTTCTGTCTTGAGTATAAATGCTAAGTCGGATGATGCTAGTTATACCCGTCACTCGTAGAGTAAAAGGGTATACTAGATTTGTTGAAAAGTATGCAACAGGCAGAAGGAAGCGTTTCCGACCATCTAAAGTATATATATTCTTGATCAGGACCAATAGCCAAGTCGATATGACCATGTCCGTCTGTCTGCCCGTCCGTATGAACGCTGTGATCTCAGGAACTGCAAAAGCTAGAAAGTTAAGATTAGATTAGATTCAGCATAAAGACTCCAGAGACATAGACGCAGCGCAAGTTTGTCGATTCATGTTGCCACGCCCACTCTAACGCCCACAAACCGCCCAAAACTGCCACGCCCACACTTTTGAAAAATGTTTTGATATTTTTTCATTTTTGTATTAGTCTTGTAAATTTCTATCGATTTACCAAAACATTTTTTGCCACACCCACTCTAACGCCCACAAACCGCCCAAAGCTGCTACGCCCACACTTTCGAAAAATGTTTTGATATTTTTTCATTTTTGTATTAGTCTTGTAAATTTCTATCGATTTACCAAAACACTTTTTGAATTAAGCGTTTCCGACCATCTAAAGTATATATATTCTTGATCAGGACCAATAGCCAAGTCGATATGACCATGTCCGTCTGCCCGTCTGTCTGCCCGTCCGTATGAACGCTGTGATCTCAGGAACTACAAAAGCTAGAAAGTTAAGATTAGATTAGATTAAGCATAAAGACTCCAGAGACATAGACGCAGCGCAAGTTTGTCGATTCATGTTGCCACGCCCACTCTAACGCCCACAAACCGCCCAAAACTGCCACGCCCACACTTTTGAAAAATGTTTTGATATTTTTTCATTTTTGTATTAGTCTTGTAAATTTCTATCGATTTACCAAAACATTTTTTGCCACACCCACTCTAACGCCCACAAACCGCCCAAAGCTGCTACGCCCACACTTTCGAAAAATGTTTTGATATTTTTTCATTTTTGTATTAGTCTTGTAAATTTTTATCGATTTACCAAAACACTTTTTGCCACACCCACTCTAACGCCCACAAACCGCCCAAAGCTGCTACGCCCACACTTTCGAAAAATGTTTTGATATTTTTTCATTTTTGTATTAGTCTTGTAAATTTCTATCGATTTGCCAACGGTGTTTAAGACTCTCCTTCTCCCTTCCACTAGCTGAGTAACGGGTATCAGATAGTCGGGGAACTCGACTATAGTGTTCTCTCTTGGCGGTTTGTAGGCGTTATAGTGGGCGTGGCAGAAAGTTTTTTGGCAAATCGATAGAAATTTACAAGACTAATACAAAAATGAAAAAATATCAAAACATTTTTCAAAAGTGTGGTCGCGGCAGTTTTGGGCGGTTTGTGGGCGTCAGAGCGGGCGTGGCAAAAAATTTTTTGGCAAATCGATAGAAATTTACAAGACCAATACAAAAATGAAAAAAATCTAAACATTTTTTAAAAGTGAGGGCGTGGCAGTTTTGGGCGGTTTGTGGGAGTTAGAGTGGGCGTGGCAACTTGAATCGACAAACTTGCGCTGCTTCTATGTCTCTGGAGTCTGTATGCTTAATTTCAAGTTTCTAGCTTTTGTAGTTCCTGAGATCACAGCGTTCATACGGACAGACAGACAGACGGACAGACGGACATGGTCATATCGACTCGGCTATTGGTCCTGATCAAGAATATATATACTTTGTATGGTCGGAAACGCTTCCTTCTGCCTGCTACATACTTTTCAACGAATCTAGTATACCCTTTTACTCTACGGGTATACAAAATTATTCTAATAGGGTCTTGACCCAACAAATAATAAAATTAAAACAATTAAACAAACTTGAGCGGCGTCTATGTCTCTGGAATCTGCATACGTAATCTCAACTTTCTAGCTTTTGTAGTTCCTTATATCTCAACATTGATACGGACGGACAATGGCAGATGGACTAGGCTATTCATCCTGGTCAAGAATATGTATCCTTTATATTGTCGGAAACGCTTCCTTCTAAATGTTACATACTTTTTAAAGAATATAGTCCTTTTACTGTGGGTCTGACAACATGAGTGTACAAACTAATTTCCATTTAATTAAAAACTTTAATTTTTAGTCTGTTGTGGTTTTATTAAAATCAAATTGTGACTGAACATAAAAGATCTAAGAATAACAAAAGCGGTGTTAGACTGCGACGCAGCGGAGCTCTGCAGATGTGGACCATGATTTGTAAAGTCAGCATTTTGTCGCTGCAGGCGCTGTTGGTGGTAATTGCAACGATGCAAGCAGATGTCTAGTGTAATGACTCGCTTAGTCGTAATAATAGACACGTTGACTTTATTTAGGTAATAAGTTTAGTAACACCCGTTATTAAAAATAGTTTGAAATGCACAGTATTAATGGGCACGCGCCACCGGTCCGATCGACTGTCCTGACTAGAGTGAATAGCTTCTGTCTACACCCTCTTTTTTTTTATTTTTTACACGCGTGTCCAACGGCCACACATCCCGCCTAACCGATGTGTTAAAAAGGTTGGAATTGACTGCTTTAAAAGAGGCAGAAAGTCAGGACTCGAGATAATAGAATAATGTCTATTATAGTCAGAAAATAATACTCTGTTAGGTCTACAATGATTTAAGATTATGGGTAAGTAGTTTCTAGCGAGTCTGCTTGGAACAGAGTTTAGCCGACTAACCAAGTCGAGACCATTACCTTCACCACGAATAAGCTTACAAAATAAAGACGGTTCCAAGCATCGTTCTACGGCTAGCTAGGGAAGGTAAATTAATTAACATTAGTCCACTGGAACAAGGAAGTAATATATGGTTTGCATCCCAATTCAGTGCAAAATTTAATTCCGAGTGAACTACGTATTGTAGACTCCAAACAGGTGATCCATATTCAAGAATCGGACGGACTAGTGAAATTAAAAGGGTTTTGGGAATGTAAGGATCATCAAATTCCTTTGACCACCTTTTTATAAAACCAAGCTATATACGAAAAATGGTCTGCGTTTAGGGTTCAGAAGAACACCAAGTATATGAACCTATGTTATTCTGTCCAAATAGCACCCACTCAGAGTGTATTAGTTTAAATATAGTACGATATCACGGCACCATATTTGAAATCTAAGTCGAAATGACAAGAAGTGTCCTTATACTGGAGGCATAACCTCTAACGAGCATAACGATCCGGTAAGCTTAACATATAAAGCTAAGTAGAACTTAAATGGCTTATGTTAATCCTCTGTAAAAGGTTTGCTGGGCCGAAATAATACATGTGTAAATTAGTTCATAACTGACCTCTGGTGAAAACTTATCAAGTAAATATTATAAAAGGAAGCTATATTTTTTTCATTAAATCACCAAAAAAGTTTATTATATAGGCTTTCAGAAAATTACAGCTTTACGCCATTGAATTCTACATTACGAGAGTTGTCAAAAAATATTTCCTCTGACGTGAGGGTAGACCTAACCGTAATAAGGACTAAATTTTCACGCCTAAGGGGACGATCATGCCTGTGTATTGTGTACATATCTGGGAAAACTTCAGAGTTAAGTATCTCCGGTTTTAACCAAGTCTCTGTAAACATAATAATGTGGGATGCAAAAGAAAGGCTATCTAAATACAATTTAGTTAGCTTGCTACACAAGCTTCATACATTTTGATGCGAGATAGTGAGACTAGATTTTAGTTTTTTTAAGAGGAAGAAGTAGAAGTAGAAGAGGAGCATGGTGCTCCATGCATGGAGCATGGTAAATCTTATAAATAAATCTTTTTCGTAGGGTTTTGAGGTAACAAATTGGATTTACATTTGGTCACAAATTAAATCGCGTCTTCCTGATTAAGGTTCATTGTTGACACTGCGTTACACTAAACAAACACAACTAAACAAGATATGGACCGTCGCATGGGTGTGTGATAGCGTCAGGTTTTTTTCGATAACGATTCAATATAATTAACACTATCAAGACCGACTGCGCCAGTTTCGTATATTTATTTTTGAGCCTATTTAATGGGCCGTCTTAATAGACTAAGACCAACGCTGAAATTTAAAATTATACAAATAAAAGAAACCGGGTTGGATTTATATTCTTTATTCTTCAACGTTCAGCCTAAGACTAAGACTAAGACTAAGACTTTATGAATATGCTAGTGTATTTCGGGAGAGCATTGCTTATGGATGCTAAAGTTATGGAGAGTTTCAGCGAGAGCAGGCAAATCTACTTAGGTTAGGCTCTAATATTTGTTCACAAGAACGGCAAAGAATTGTTTATGAGAATGCTTACTGTGCAAATGGCATGCAGGATGGAAATTAATTAAGTGCTACATTGTTAATTGTTCTGTCTAATATTTTAATTGGCCGGTTTAGGTGGTGTAAATACTTCACTATATATACAGTGGGCTGCTTGTGGTTTTTGGAGTGGGTGTGGCAAAGACTTTTTGGTAAATCGATAAAAAAAAATCGATTTACAAAAAGTATAAAAAACAAGAGAGAACGCTATAGTTGAGTTCGCCGACTATCTGATACCCGTTACTTAGCTAGTGAAAGTGCGAAGGAGGCTATTCAAAACTGACAGTTTTTTGCGGTTTGTGGGCGTCGGAGCGGGCGTGGCAAAAAGTTTTCTTGCAGATCGATCAAAATTTACATGACTAACAAAAAAATGAAAAAATATCAAAACATTTTACAAAAGTGTGGGCGTGGTAGTTTTGGGCAATTTGTGGGCTTTTTAGTGGGCGTTGCAAAAAAATTTGTTTGCAAATCTATAGAAATTTACAAGACTAATACAAAAATGAAAAAATATCAAAACATTTTTTAAAAGTGGGGCGATTTGTGGGCGTTGGAGTGGGCGACAAAGCGACAAAGAAGAAGCTGACACTGCTGGCGGAGAAGTATACGAAGGAGAAAAGCCCCACCCGACATCCAGAGATTGTGATAACAGAGACAAACACAAGGATGGACGACGGGAAGGAGACAAAGATGGAAGAAAAAATGGAAACGGGAACAATCGATAGAGTTCGGAATTGGGGTATCAGATACCAGGGGACGACAAACCCGCTGGAATTCCTCGAGAAAATGGAGCAGTGGGCCACCGGATACGGACTACGGCACGATCAGCTGGTCCAAACAATGCCGTTTATACTGGAGGGAAGCGCCATAGATTGGTGGAACACGACACCAACAAAGATCGACCACCGAGGTACGAGGAGCAGTTGCAAACCCAAATAGCACAGTTGAGACAGGGAGAGAACGAGCCAGTAAAGGAATACGCGATGAACCTGAGGAAGCTCATGAGGTTCACGAAACTGTCGGAAGCTGAAAAGCTGGATTGGGTGTACAAGAACTGTAGGAGCAAGCTAAAACTGTACACAAGGAGGAACGGATTTACATCGCTAACGGAGTTCCTTAAGCTAGCCGAGGAAGTGGAGGAAATTAAGCAAACGGAAGCACAAACCGGGCAAGCAGGACCACAGGCACTAAGGCCAGAAATATGCATGAGATGCGGAGGAACCGGTCATACGGCCCGCACATGCGGCAACCCACCAAGGCTGTTCTGCTGGGTGTGCGGAAGGAACGAAGTCAGGACAACGGAATGTTGCCGAGCTAAGGCGGGAAACGGAGGAGGCCTGGGCCAGTAAAGCTGGCAGCTCAGGCAAGAAGAATAGGTCCAGCAACAGGCGATTTGAGATGTGACGGCTACCAAATAGTAGCACAATTCAGGATAGGGTGTAGGAGTGCCAAGGGCATAATAGACACCGGAGCGACGAGAAGCGCGATAAGTAGGAACATGTTCCAGGATCTAAGAGAAGAGGGACAGTGGATCAGGATAAACGCGGAAATATCGCTGGCGGACGGATCACGGCAGAAGGCGATCGGGGGGTTTGCAACGAGAGTGGAGTTCGGGGGTCGGAGATTTGAAATAACATTCATGATCCTACCGAACGTCGAATGCGGAATCCTACTAGGGATGGACTTTCTGGCAGGAGCAGAAAATACACTGAGATGTAGCGGACTAGAATTGGAGAGACGAGGGATCAGAGACGAGAGGAGGAAGCAGAGGCGAAACAAGGGAGAGGCACCGACGCAGACGGAGATCGTCCAACCGGGCCTGAGCGGGGTGACCAACCACCCAACGGGAACCACTGGCGGAGCCGGCCCGAGGGAGGCGAGCCAGGAAGGAAGGGCCCAGTCGATGACGGAGCACGTCCGAATGGGCCAGACCAGAGTGGCACACCTCCCGAGGGCTGGAGGGGAACACCCGAGGAGAGGCCGAGAGCCAGGCGAACGGCGGGCGCTGAACCAACCAGCACAGGCCCGTACGACACCGACAACAGGCACGATCAGGGTAGCAGCGGGCACTCCGCCAACCCGGAAGGACAACGAGTTGAGAGCCGTGGAATCTGCGTCGCCGGACAGGGATATCCTCGAGCTCCACACCGAGACCATCAACGAGTTGGGGTGGACGGTGCCAACCGGAGCCAGGATATCGGACGAAGTCATGGCAAAAATAAGGGCAACCCTGGCGCAAAAACCCAAGGACCCAACGGCGATGGCTGGAAAAAGACGGAGAAAGGTGGTGGCGCATCATATCGGGGCATAACCGTGGCAATTATGTGACGGTGAAGCGTCACTTCCCAAAGGGGGGGAGTGTGACGCGGCCGCGCACAATAATAAATAATAAATAATTTATAATACATGACACATAATAAATAAGGCATAATACATAATAATAGATAATAATAAATGATCATCATAAACAAAGTCAAATTCAAACAAGGCGCGCACGCGCGCCCAAATAACTAGAGGGGCACACTAACCCCGAAACCCGGCCACACTACGTCGGGCAATTCGGACATACGAACATACGGGCACACTAAGCCCAGGGCTATATAAAGCGGGCGGCTGGCCTCAGAAGATCAGTCGGTGGTCGGAGTCGACCGAGGTGGACGTCACCAGCGAGCGGGAAAGCAGCAAGATCAGGACCGGGATCAACAAGTGGTAACTATTGGAGAGTAAGATCAACCCCTACGTATATACCCCACCCTAGCTGACTTCAGGGTCCTGCTTACGTCTATACGTTGACTTCAGGGTCCTACTTACGTATCTACGCTGACTTCAGGGTCCTGCTTATGTCTATACGTTGACTTCAGGGTCCTAATTACGTATCTATACGTTGACTTCAGGGTCCTAATTACGTATCTATGCTGACTTCAGGGTCCGGCTTACGTCTCTACGCTGACTTCAGGGTCCTACATATAATTCTCTACGCTGACTTCAGGGTCCTATATAATTCTCTACGCTGACTTCAGGGTCCTATATAATTCTCTACGCTGACTTCAGGGTCCTACATATAATTCTCTACGCTGACTTCAGGGTCCTACATATAATTCTCTACGCTGACCTCAGGGTCCTATATATAATTCTCTACGCTGACCTCAGGGTCCTATATATAATTCTCTACGCTGACTTCAGGGTCCTACATATAATTCTCTACGCTGACCTCAGGGTCCTACATATAATTCTCTACGCTGACCTCAGGGTCCTATATATAATTCTCTACGCTGACCTCAGGGTCCTACACATAATTCTCTACGCTGACTTCAGGGTCCCGTATAATTCTCTACGCTGACTTCAGGGTCCCGTATAATTCTCTACGCTGACTTCAGGGTCCCGTATAATTCTCTACGCTGACTTCAGGGTCCCGTATGATTCTCTACGCCGACTTCAGGGTCCAACAACATCTGCTTACGTTGATTCCAGGGTACTCGACGGAATTCGGAGCGGCCGCTGTGGAAGACGGAAACTAGGCCGAGGAAGCCCCGTACAGTTCTATGTAATTATTGTAACCGAGAAAAGGAATGAATAAACTCTGCGTCTATATTTAAGCCTAGTTAAGGTTAACTCTGCGCATTATCACTGGGACTCGGGTCGGGGATTCCTCTCTAGCCCCATTGTCCTGAAACAAAGAAATTTTCTGGACGACCCTGGCCAGCCCTGACTACCCGAGGCAAGGCTGAACGTCACAACTGCATAGGGGGCTTTTACTAGGTTCCATAAGAGAACTGGCCCACTTAAGACAGTGTTAGTCCGAAAACCCCCTCCTGCCAATCTTCGGAAAATCAGGCTGTTTTACAAATACGAACTCCACAACCTGCTGCTATTCGACCGATACGTTCGAAACCCGTCACCCGCGGTAGCTTGACCTATACGTCCGGAATCCAAAACAATTTTCCTATTTCCCTGGACTCGAGCCTCACAAACGACCTGGCTACTTGGCCTAGTACATCGGCAGCGTCGGTCAAAGAAAGTAAAATCGTCCCCCTCCCAAAAATAGTCATAGAATGCCTTAAAGGCTCAAACCTCTCAAAAGTCCTGGATCCTTAGTATCCTCTAATGCGTTACCATTATATCTGCGCTCCTGCCCTTTTTGGACATGGTAGCGCTGGCCAAAAAGCACACACAAATTATATTTTCGGTAATTAAAAAAAGTCAGTCGGCACTGGTGGTTCCTTTTGCTAGGGAGCCTTTACTAGGTTCCTTGAGGGAATTGTTCCACCTGGAAAAGTGGTGCCATATTATAGGGAGTTTTTAATAAATTTCATGCCGAAACTGGCCCAACTAAAACAGTGTATGTCCGAAAGTCCCCTCCCGCCAGTCGACGGAAAATCAGGCCGTTTGACCGATACAATCGGACTCCACAACCTGCTGTTATTTGACCGCCCGCGGTAGCTTGACCTATAAGTTTGGAATCCACAACAGTTTTCCTATTTCCCTGGACTTGAGACTCACAAATGACCTGGCTACTTAGCCCAATACGTCGGCAGCGTCGGCCATAGAAACTAAAATCGTCCCCCGCCCAAAAATAGTCATAAAAAGCCTTAAGAACCCGAGCCTCTCAAACGACATGGCTTCTTAGCCTAGCACGTCGGCATTACGTCTTCCGGTCATTTACTCCACCCACTCGTATTGGATCGAAAAACAAAGCCACCAATTTTGTTACGTCGGCGTATTAGTGCTCATGCTCTGGATAAGGACTTGGGCCGAGGGGGAGGCATCCGATGTTTAGGCACCAGGTTGCTAGCGTAAGCTCCTCGTATTCAGATCGTGGGATCTTGTCATACCAACATAACGAGAATAAATATTAGTAGTGAATGTAGAAATAACTACATTCCTACCGTTCGTCAATCAGCAGCCCTTCCTGTCCCACAAGCCGTTTGCCAAACGGTCTTGGGCCGCGCATTACAATCTCCTTATTTCGAGGCTGTCAGTCATGTCATCATTTTTGACCTACTCCACTTCTCTACTTAAAAATGTTTACCTACTTATTTTGTCGCAGTTGAAATAATATCATATTTTTATTAAATATTATGCTGTTTATTAGCGCCATTTGAATGGAATTCACCAACGGACAACGGAGCACACGTCAACCAAAATTGTTGGTTATTCACGACTACAAACGTCGCTCTTATCTTTGTACAAGAACAGAGCAAATACTCGGCGCTGAAAAGTGTTTTTATTTATATGTATTGTTTAGCTATTGAGCTTTTTCAATAGCTGTTGCGATAAATAAGTAGCCGAAGAAATTTTTCCTTTGTTCCGATACAGTTTATTTTGTTAATTATAATGGCAGCTAGGGCCGACCAAGAGCTATAACGAATGCACAAGTTAAGTCTTTGCCGCAAAACGAAGAAGTAAAATTGGCGGGACAGACAGCCAAATGCTGCGCCCTAGCTTAATGTAGGTAGATAACAAGAGAAGAAGGATTTAGCGCTATACAGATAAATTCATAAGAGAACAGTGGTTTCCACTATTGGAATCGCAACTGCTACTACTGACTCGTTTGGCTTACAATATTAAGAGTATAAGATTAGTCTACTGCACAGTTTTGGCGGTTGCATGACCCAACATCCTCCCCCCGTTCTGGAGGTCTAGATTTTATAACTGCACACCATCGTCCTCAGTTCGTCGAAGGTCAGAACCGTTGTACCCACAGCGCGGTAGAAATGTAGCTTGGCCGTTTTCACCGCCGGTTCCCAAAGTCCACCGAAATGGGGCGACCGTGGAGGGATGAACCGCCAGTCAATCGTCTCCGAAAGGCAAAAATTCTGAACGGAGACTTGATGTTCGCTGCTGAGAAATAACCTTCGAAGTTCCAGAAGTTCATTCTTCGCGCCGACAAAATTGGTGGCGTTGTCCGACCAAATTTACTTTGGCTTCCGCCGGGTGCATACGAACCTCTTGAGTCCGCACAGAAACGCAACTGTCGAGAGATCCTTGATCAGCTCCAGGTGCACTGCCTTGGTTGCAAAGCATATAAATACGCAGACATAGCGTTTAACCACAGGCTTGCTGCGAGTATCCAACTTGTGAAAGAAGGGTCCACAGAAGTCTATACCAGCAACCTCAAAAGCGTAAGATCCCTCCAAACGCTCCTTGGGAAGGTCCGCCATTATGTGCTCTATCAGTCGCGGCTTAATCCGAAAACATCTGATGCATCTATTCACGGGCTTGGTAACCGTCTTCCCCGTCTTGAATTTGTGCGACGGTGAGCCCAGGATGACGAATTCCATTACAAAATTTGTAAATGTATGCAAACACTCGTTGCAGTCCTTCAGGCTCCATAATATAGGCGGGTCCATGCGCCCAGAGTGACGACTCGCAATCTAGCTCCTCCTTCGTGGCTTGAGCTGTTTTCCTAGCTGGAAGGAACGCGTGACGCTATTAAGGCGCTACCGCACGGGCGAGCGCAGCCTCCAGACACAACAACCCAGCCCAGACGAGTTTTTTGAAGCAGTGGCAGTCCTGGCAACAACTTTAACTGACCTACGCACAGCAGCTCATAAAACAGGCTAGCTCCCATTAACAGGTCAACACGCTGAGTTTTATGAAATTCCGGGTCGGCGAGCTGCACGTTTTCTGGAATCTTCCAGTCCCCAATGTCCACATTAAAGCTTGGCTGGAGATCCGTGATATTGGGAGCGATAACTGTTGTTATGCTCGTCGAGAAATTCGAAGTGACAGACCGCATCGCAATTCCTTTCGACAATCCATCAGTCGCGAAATTGGAATCCCCGATTCTAGTGACGGAGCCAGACGACCTCAACCTCTTAAGTTGCAGTTGATTTGCAAGCCGAGAGGTGACCAAGTGAAGTTGAGAGCCAGAATTAAACAAGGCCCTGCAGGGAACGAACAGTCCCGACCGATTCTGCACTAGAACGGTTGCAGTGGCTAGCAGCACAAGGTCACTACCGAGATCCTGTGCAATTAGAGTAGAAGAAGTCGAAAGCGGGGGAACTTGAAGACACCGGAACATGTGGCTGCGAGGAAGGCGGACCATCTAGATGGAGGAGCGTATGATGCCTGCAGCAGCTCGTGCTGCATTGTCGCAGCTGATGACCTGCCTTTAGGCAAAGTGCTAGTCTCTTTGCTTCGCGCAGACGATCTACTGGCGCTAAGTCTCTAAATTGCGGGCAATAATATTATATATGGCATGTCCTGCTTTATGGCAAAGCATGCAACCAAGAGAATTTTGGGTGGTAGTAACTAGCGCCGAACGATTTCTGCTTAGTGTTGCCCAAACCCTTCAACGCACGGATGTGAGCATTAAACTTGTCCGATAATTCCCGAAGCGATGCCACTGAACCATTCCGTACTACTTTTAGACCCAGAATCTCGGTGATGTGTGCCTGAAAAACGAGACGCCGATTACGACGGAAATCTGAAGCCGCTGCGTAGTTGCCGTTTGAGATCCCCAATGATCGGATAGTTTCCAACGCCGAGTCCCTCAAACATGACCGCAAATGCTGAAATTTATTAATGTTGGAGAGGTCCGAATAGCTGTCGATTATGCTCGTGAACACGGAGTAGAAATCCGCCCAGTTTGCGTAGCCTCCGCAAAGCATTGGCAGCTGCACAGGCGGCAACGGCATCGGCCTCGGCCGCGGCTGCGTCTGATGGCAACTACACGGGTGGGGCACAATACCTTCCGCAAGCGTCGAGTGCTGCACGAAATGCACATTGCGCTTGGCTATTTCCGCGCGCACTCTAGCCTTGAATTCAACGATAAATTTATCGAAACTTTCGATATTGCACTGCCAATTTCGTCGAAATCAAATTCCTTCAGTTCTGTATGCAGAACATTGAAGGCATTTTGCAGCTCATCAATCTGCTCCAGCCTCACCGTAAGAGTGGGTTCGTCGTATATTAAACATTTAATTTTTAACAATGAAATGAATTGCCTGGAAGAGGCTAACAATGCCTAACACTAATACAAAAATATATTGATTGTAAAAACGAAGTTGCCACGAGAATACATTTAAAATGTATAAAGAAAATGTGGGAACCGTGCTTCGTTAAATTATTTCACTGTTTCTTCTATTTTGGGAGTCAATGCCCTATTAATGAGCTTTGCCAATTACAGGAGTAGTATTTCCATGTGAACAATTGCGGCCGCTGGACTGGTCATCAAGGCAGGCGTTTAAATAATTTTGTGTACCAAGTCCAACTATTAAACAATTGATTTAAAACCACCGCTGGTTTTGGCAAATCGTCCCTTTGACGTTTTAAGTCACTCTTGTTAAAGAACTTGTAAAGCGTAACCCCCTTTCTCAGCTTATGTGCATGTCCAATATTAAGTCCGATGAGTACGGCTTGTATATGTGTAGAAAGAGAAAAAGGGGAGAGAGATAGGTCAATGGGATTTCGCGCTCGAAATCGGCAAGTTCTTTTTGGCAAAATTTTCACTCACACCGCTCACTGTTCTTCCTCTTCTATCTTCCTATTGGAATCACAAATATTTTTCAATTTTTTTCTTCGATTTTACTCACACGTTGACTTTGGATCGGCAATAAGTTTAGTAACACTTTTTATTGATCATAGTTTGGAATGCACATTAATAATGGGCACGCTCCACTGGTTTGCTCTAAAGTCCGCACTAGAGTGATGCTGAGTCCGTGCTCTCATGTTACTGGCGGTCAGAAAACCATTGGAAATTTAAGTCACATCAACATTCTTAGTTTAAGTAACGAAGCTGAGTTATGCCTATTCGGGGGAGTGAAAGAAATGAAACCTTTGAATTTACTGAATCTTATTATTGAATACATGAATTGTGAAATCGACGTGTTTGTTTAATATTTCACTAAAGGTAATGTAACGAATGAGTTAGAATAAGAGAGCCTTCATATTGAAAGTTTCATGGTGGTGTTGGTACAATCAATAATCTCGCAATACTCCGATAAATAGAGATACATATATATAAGTTTGGTAATTCGATTTGTTTTTCTTAGTTTTTTGAGTTTGTAGATCCAACTCCATTTTTTCAGTTTGTGTGGGGAAGTGCCTTTCTTTTGAATGATATTAATTAAGTGAATACAAATTTTTATTAGCCTTTTTTTTCAAATTAAAGACAATTTTTATGGTAGCGAGTTCAAGCGATTTTATTTTCATTCGAGAAATTAGGTAGCGATGCGCATCCATGGTGTATGAAATCGAGAGTAAGAATATTACAGAGCGCAACGACAAAGATACAGGCGATGATACGAGAGACCGCGATCTGCAGCTGATCCGCATAAATAAAGATGAGGTGCCGTGGACTAAAGGTTTTCTCTAATGTTGATAAAAACTGGACATCAATTTAGGTACTGCAGGCGCTGCGGCCCCGACATACAACTCCCGTTGGAAGCGTGACTTTTATCCGCATCCTTAGGGGGAAGCAGACACAGCTTATTCACTGAACGCTTGGTCAATCTTGTTGGTGTCAACAGCACAGCAACTCGGGCGAATTCATCTCTTCCAGGCAGCAGCTCAACGACTCTCGCGAAAGAAGAGTTCTCAGCAGGTCAAAATGGAAGAACCCACAGCATTATAAAAGTGATGCCTAGTTGTCTTCAGTGCAGCTTCCCGAAGACCACCAACCGCTAAAACCGTAGAAAGTTCCTAATGTGCTCCACATGTGCCGCCTAGCTTGCAAAGCAAATAAAAATATACACGTAGCATTTCACAGGAACCTTATTGGGCACCTCAGGCTTGTAGAAAAATTGTCCACAGAAGTAGGTGCCAGGGACTTCAAACGCTTAAGATACATCAAGACGATCTTCTGGCAGATCCGCCATTATGTGCTCAATTGGATGAGGTGAGCTAAGCCTAAAACATCTGACGCACTTGTTTAATGTTCTGTTTACGGCCAATATTAAGATCGAATTATGCTAAGAAGAGCACGAGAACCAGTATGTAGGTTGCGCTCATGAGCGTGATTTAAAATGGCCAAAGTATCTGAGTGATTATTTGGATGGCGGCCATTGAAATCCAACGAAGAGTACTTCAACCGACCATCTACTCGAAGAAGCCCAACTTGGACAATGAGGGGTGACAGCGGGGCAAGTGGACTAGGCGGCTGTACTACCCCTTTGGTCTGCAAGGATTTAATATCATTCCATAACTGAGCACGCTGAACCAGACGCGGCAACAGAGAAGTCCCACTTTGAAAGTCGGTGACAGTCAGCCCAGGATGTCGAATGCGCTTGCACAACTTAAGCTACAAGCACGTTGAGTCTGGAAGGATCCTCCCGGATCCAACAAGGGACCATCGAAAAAAGCATGAAAATCTAATTCAGAGCTTGGAGAATGGGTCAATCTTAGGAATAAGGCATGTCGAATTTGCGCAAAACTACAGCATAAATCTTTCAATTCTGAATCTTGTGCACTCACAGCTAGGTAAGAAGCAGGCTTCATGCCATACGTAAAAGTATCCAGCTAAAACACGCACAATGCATTAAAAGTAGCTATCCTCAGGCCAAACCCTCAAGACGGTCCATTTGTGTTTCCTCATTTAGTGGAAGAACCGTGCACGACGATATTAAAGTCTTGCCATTGGAGCTACTGCAGCCTCCGCAACAACACAGTAAGGTTGTTGATAATATATCAAAATATCAATATATCGATATTTTTTCTGAAAAAGATATATTTATATCGTGATATTTTTTTGCCCAAATATCGGTATTGCGATATTTTTTTTTATATTTTCCCTTTGCTGACTCTGATTTCGACGCGATACCATGAATATGTGATAAAATGGATATTAAATCAAATTACATAGAAATAAAAAACGGGACTGCAAAATGCAAACTGTTCGAAAGAATTATAAAAACCAGTGGAAACAATTCAAACATGTCCTCGCACCTTAAAAATATACATTACGATGTTTTCGTAAAATGTGCGAAAAAAAAGGTATATACAAGTTAAAAGATATTTTTAATTTTCTTTTAAAAAAAAGAACACGTCGGATTTTATTGGTGTTAATTTTGGAACTGACTGGACTAAGTTTTACAATTAATAATTACACCTATTCTCTGCCGACGTCGCTGATGTCGTCGAAGCCGTCGCTGCCGCTGTAGCTTTGCCGCTGCCGTTGTGGCTGCGCCGTTGTCGCTGATGGTGTCCGATGTCGTTGGAGTTCCCACGACTTGGCCGGTGCAGACATTCTGCTGATGCGGCGCACGTGGCGGATGCACTGCCGTCGTAGCTGGAGTCAATGTGCCTGTTCTTGCTGAGCTGCTGTTTGTTGTGCAATTTCTTGGTTTATGTTGGGCTGCATTGGGCTTGTTGTTGTTATTGGGACTTCGTTGACTGTCTGCTCGTGGCGGATGTACTGCACGTGGTGGAGTCGTGATCGAGATTTGGGTTCTTGTGTGTTCTTATCATATTTGGTCTTAACTCCTCCCCCTTTAGACGCAGACGTCCTCGGATGCGATGTAGAGGCGTTTCCGGGTTGGTCCAGTAGGTGTCTTTGGTTTTGTTTCCGGTGTTTCAACTTCCTTATTTAGCTGGTTGCCCCTATGAGATAGCTTTTGTTTTGCTATCCAGCCGATTGCCGCGATGAGTGCCAAAAGCAGAGTCCCTGTCACCGAGACGTTGATTGTTGCTGTCTTGGTGCTGTCGTCTCTTATCATCTCAAGCTCCCTGGTATTGTTGATATTGAATTCCTTTAGCATTTGTAGCGAAAGAACTTCTTCCACCTTGCTCTCTCGTGCTTGGAGTTGAAGAACTGGGGGTGCAGCCTCGGCGTACGTCATCATCTTTGTCTCATACACGTCATTTGCTATGACGATTGTAGAGTTCTGGGATTGGACTAGGAACGTTCCTTCCAAAGTTGTCTCCTCCCTGTCGATGAGTACGGTGCCTCTGAAGTCATTCAGGAGAATGGTGCCGGTCAGAATTTCCTCGTGGTCCGCTACGTGTTGGCTATTGATGATCTTGCAGTTAGGTGTTCGGCTTCTTAGTAGCGGTGTGATACACGTGTCGTTGCTTAGGTCTACTAGGTTTATTTTATTACAGATTGACTTATCGTTATGGGTTTCACAATTTCCTTTAAGGCCGTAATTTATTTGGTTACATTGGATGATTTTAGTGTATTTTATCTCGTATATTATTTTACCCTTTTTTATTGGTTTTAGAATTGTATGTGTACAGGTTTCGTTCGAAATTAAAGGTATGCTAATAATGTACAATAGGTTTTTGCCGTTGGTGGCTATTTTTATTTTGGAAAATTCTAGCAGTTCTTCTATGTTCATGAAAACAATTTCTTTATTGAATAGGTTTTCGATTTGTTCAGTTTCATATTCTGATAATATAATGGAATTTATGGTATCTGTTTTTGCCCAATCTATTGCATGGACTAGGTTGTTAAGTTCTTCTTTAAGTATGTGTAATTTATATTGCAACAGAGAGATTTTTTCGTCTATAAAATTTTTATTTTCTGATGTGGCCTTAATTATATTGTTGGTTATTAAGCTTAACTGTTTAATTCTATCATTTAGTACTTTATTTATTATTAACTGTTTATTATTGTTCTCGAGCTGTTCGTTTATTTTATTGATTATTATTTCTTTGTCATGGTGGTCCGGTGAACCGGCCAACCATTTCCATGCCGTTCCCAAAGCATCTATTGCCCTTTTTTGTTTTTTAAAAGGTTTAAGTTTTCTTAAGTCTGATTCCGACTTCATAAGTTCGAATTTTAAGAAAGGGAGAAGTGGGTGCGTTTTATTAATTTCATTTAATCTGTTCGATATGTCACCGAACGCGGATTCGTATTCTTCAATGTTGAACACGTGGATAATTTTAAATGTCCCGTTTTGTAGAACAGCGGTTCCCGTTTTTATGGGAATGAGTTGGGAGTGGGTGTAGTCT
The DNA here is from genome assembly GCF_016746365.2 of Drosophila yakuba. Classification (NCBI taxonomy): domain Eukaryota; kingdom Metazoa; phylum Arthropoda; class Insecta; order Diptera; family Drosophilidae; genus Drosophila; species Drosophila yakuba. The sequence continues at coordinate 1,679,690 of NC_052530.2, read as the reverse complement.
AGTATGGTAACCCGTCCGAAACATGTTGGCAATAAGAGTAACCTGCGAATGAATGTTATTTCTTAATATTATTTTTGTGTACTATTCTCCCTGAATGTGTTTTTATGGTGGTGTTCCTATCCTCTTGGACTATTTCTTTTCTGTATCTCGGTGTTAGTTTTGACCCTAACCTTTTATCTATTTTCACATAAACTGTTTCCCCCACCTCGTATTTCTTTATTGGGTTCTTTCTTTGGTTGTGGTATTCTAAGTCGGTATTCTGTTTTTTTTCTATTTTTTCGCTGATCTTTTTCCTAGCATCTTGAAGTTCTTGGGGTTTGCGCTTAATTGGTTTCCGAAAAATAAGTCTATTGGTTTTTTTTGTGTTGTTGAATGAACTGAAGTATTGTACTCTTCAACTGCTTTAAAGAGTAGTTCTTCAAATTCAAGTGTGCTTTCGTCTAGCTTAAGGCATCTCATTATCTCTGTTAGAGTTGAATGAAATCTTTCAACTTGCCCATTGCTAGTCGAAGTATAGGGCGGTGTCGTGTAGACTTTTGCCTGCAGCTGCTCTTGCAGCAGAAACTTGATAGCTGCTGAATTTAGAGCCTTTTCGTTGTCTGTTACAATCTGCTTGGGCATACCGAATGCTATCATGATTTCTCTTAGTGGATGTTTTATATCTTCCGATGCTTTTGATCTTAATAGTTTTATCTGGGCATATTTTGAAAATTTATCTATGGCCGTTAGTACTAGCTGGTTTTGGGTAGTGTAGATGTCTACATGAATGATTTGTCCGGGGTACGTCGGTATGGGGGTTGGTTGAATCTCCCCATGATGCGGATGTCTGTCATATTTGGCTATTTTGCAAGTCCCGCATGCTTTTGCCGTGGCTTCTGTTTTTTTTCGAAGGCCAGGAAAGAAAAACTTGCTTAGTATCTGGATTTTATTTTCAATGGCGTTTCTATGCGCCCTCATGTGTTCGGAAGCTACGATATTATCCTGTTCGCTCTCTGAACTCACGTCCGTGACTTGTTTCTGCGTGTATCTAGTTTTGTAATTGTTAAAGTGCTGTGGGTAAATATTCTGGATTTTGCCCATTACGTGTTCGGGTGTGAAGATCCCGTTCACGATTTTTGGGTTTAGATGTTTTTTTAGAATATCCACCAGATCTTCCTCGGAATATGATTTCTTTTTTATTATGTGCCTATGAAAAGTAGGAAAGGGAATTTCGAACGACTCTTCCTCTTCTTCTGATATCAGGAGAAATAGTTGGTTTTTGAATACATTAATGGGGACATTTTCGACTAGTATCAAATTATGCGAGGAACTTTCGTCGCTATGAACCGTCGCCGTTGTACTATTTATTTGGGGGTTTGTTGGGATTCTGGAAAGTGCGTCGGCTACTACGTTAGAGGTACCCGGCTTGTATCTTAGCTCGTGGTTGTATTCCTCTAGGTAGCTTTTCCATCTTTTAAGTTTCCCATTATGGTTCTTTGAACTAAGAGCGAAAGTCAACGGTTGGTGGTCAGTGTATATTATCACCTTGGCTGTACCGTAAAGGTACATTCGTAGGCTCTGAAGTGCCCAAACTATTGCTAGCATTTCTTTCTCATTTGCTGCGTAGTTTTCTTCGGTCTTCGAGAGCGTACGGGAAATGAAAGTGATCGGTCGGGATTCTTGTTCTAAGACGGCGCCTATGGCGAAGTTTGAGGCGTCCGTTGTTAACTTGAATTCCTTACTAAAGTCTGGGTACGCCAGTATGACGTCTTGTGAGGCTAAAGTTCTTCTTATCTTATCAAATGCGCTTATCGCGTCGTTGTTCAGATCTATCTTTGTTTTATTTGAAATATTTTTTGGGAGGCGACCGTTTTCGCCTCTCAATAAGTTAGTCAGTGGTTTTGCGAGTTTAGCATAGTCGCGAATAAAACGCCTATAGTAACTTGCTAGACCTAGGAAAGATCTAAGTTCCTTTAGTGTTGTGGGGATCGGAAATTTTTCTATTGCTTTAACTTTATCCGCGTTTGTTTTGACGCCTTTTTGTGAGATAGTGAATCCCAAGAAATTTACCTCCTCTTTGAAGAATTCACATTTGTCCATCTGCACTTTCATATTGGCTTTTTCTAATGTGGCAAATATCTTATCTAAGTGCGTGGTATGTTCATTTTCGGACCGGCTAAAGACGATAATATCGTCGATATACACGTAGCATATTTTTCCTACGTGTTCCCTTAGAATATCGTCTAATGCTCTCTGGAAAATAGACGGTGAGTTCTTTAAACCGAAAGGTAATCGAGTGAATTCGAATTTTCCGCCGTTGATTGCGAACGCAGTTTTTTCTATGTCCTTTTCTTTAAGCGGTATCTGGTGGAATCCGCTTTTGAGATCTAGAACGGAGAAATATTTATTGTCACCCAATTGGGCGATTATTTCTCCAATCTCAGGGATAGGGTACCTATCCGAAATAGTTACGGAGTTAAGTTTTCGATAGTCAATGACTATCCTATACTTCTTTTCTCCGGACGCGTCGCTTTTTTTGGGGACTATCCATACGGGTGCGTTGTATGGTGACCGTGAAGGTCGTATTATGCCGTCTTGTAGCAATTGTCCCATCTGCTTTTCTACCTCGGGCCTTAAAGAAGTTGGGTACGGGTAGTGTTTACTATACACCGGTGCATCCGATGATGTCCTTATTTCACCTATTACTCTGGTAGTGTAAGTTAGTCTTTCATCTGGGTCCGCAAATAAGTTCAAATGTTTCTGGGTGAGTGAATTTATAAGATTCTTCTGACTGTTCGACATATGCTCCATTCTGAGCTTTATGTTGTTTACTGATTGAGTCACTAGTTGTTTCACTCGGATATTATAGTTTCCATTTAATGTTAGTATATCGTTTTTAACGTTAATAACCGCGTTTAGTTGTTTTAGTGTGTCGTTCCCTAGGATGCCGTGGAAAGTTTTGAGTGTAGGCAGTAAGAAAAATTTGATGGGTCTATCTCTGTTATTGAACAGAGTGAGAAAAGTATGGTGTGTTATTGGGGTTTGTCCTCCCACTGAATTTGCGAAAAATTTCCCTTCGTTCTTTTTTGGGTGTGGCACCAGATTTGGTTGGATGTAGTTCTGGTTCGATCCGGTGTCTATGAGAAAATTTAGTTTGGTGCCATCTTCCATGATGCATTGGAAGTATGGCAGAGATGACCCGTTTAACCTAAAAAATGAACATCCGAAGCGTCGACGGGAGTCGATTCGCTTTCCGGTTCGTTTTCCTCAGATTGCTGGTCACACAAGCCCGTAATTCCCTCGGAATCGGCGCTAGCGAAATAGGTCTGTTCCTCCGGGTCAAGGTAGTAAAAGTCGCCCTCTACTCCCTCGGATGCCTCTTCTGGAACCCCCGTGGCAATGTGAAACTGCCTAAGGATTTTAGGTGGAGGTCCGTTTAATGGGGCAGGTCGTTTCCCAGAGAAGTCGTTAACATTGGGTCTATTCATGTAATTGATGTTGCCTGAACGAATGGAGCCGTCGATGTCCATTGGTAAGGGTTTCGGTTGTGGTTTAGGGGCCGTTGGACGCGGAGGCGGATAGAATTGCCGTGCTGGCTGATAATTTTGATTTGTGGGATACTGGGGTCGTTGACCGCGTTTCTGTTGGTCAGCTGCTCCCGTTTGCCAGATCGGTGGATTTCCGGTAGTGCGTGGGTCTGTCGTATGTTGGGGAGCTGGACTATAGTATAGTCTAGGGTTGAAGACTCTCCAATTTCCCGCAGAGTCTGCTGTAAGCAATCTCCTTGGTATGGACCTGTTAAAGGCAGGCGGTTGCGCTTGCCTAGGAGGTACAGGAGGTGCATGCTGCCTGAATTTGGGCGTGAACGCGTTCCTTTGTTCCTGATTGTCAACCAATTCGCACAAGTGTAAGGCGTGACCGAGATCTCTGGGTTCTTTGATGGCCAAGAGTCTGGGCAAGTCTCCATTTAAACCCCGTATGAAAGTATCTAAGGCCTTTTCTCGATAATTTTGTTTCAGGGCATGGACACTATCAGGTTTTAATTCTTGCACGCTGATTTGATTAAGGATCAGCGATAATTGGTAGTAAACGGCCTGATAGAATTCGGCAATGGTCAGTCGTCCTTGAGTCATCGAGAACAATTGGTACTCTAGGGTCTTGAGGTCGCGTTTGTCAGCGAACTGATCCGTTAGGCATTTTGCAATCGCCTTCCAGTTCAGAGGGGTATTATAGGATTCTAACACGGCATCGGCCTCGCCGGTGACTTTGTTCCTAATCGCCAACGTTATCAAAAAATATGCGTTGGTGTTTTCCCTACCCTCGTACAAACTCATTATTCTAGATACATTCTTCTTCCAAGAACCAAATTCTGTGCGGTTTCCTGAAAATTCTCTGATTAGTTTTGTAAGGTCTGGTAGTTTTTCGGACTCGCCTGGTAGTGGGCCGATAAAGGGGACATCTTCTAACATTTCTGATGGTCTGCCTTTATTCAAAAGTTCCCCAATAAACTCGGTTCCGCCTAATGCCTCTTTGATGAGAGACATAATTACCTGTTTTAGCTCTGGGCTAGCTACCGGTGTACTGGTGGCCGTAGGCCTGCTTCCCCCGGGTTGTTCCCCGCTATCGGTACCTATATTAAGTGCAGCTAATGCACTTGCCAATTCTCTATCTTTTGACATGTTAAAGGCTTAAGGATTTGTTTATTTCGGAAAACAACTAATAGATGTTTTGGGTTTTCGGGTGTTTTTTCTTTTTGAATATCGATGTATTTTTTCTAAAATTATTTAAGCTTATTGTATATTTCTTTTAAGTATTTTTGTTTAAATTCTATTTTGACTTATCTTCAATAGATTATTATTCTCATAAGATTCTTATCTTTCTTGTTTTAAAATTTTTTCTTGTTTTTAAATTTACTTTTCTTTCCTTTTTTTTTTTTTAATTCCTCTTGTTAGTATAGTAGTGTTTGTTTTTAAACTTATTTTTCTAGCTTACGCGATAAATAACATTTTCGGCGACGTTCCCTCGATGACCCCTTGGGTTTGATCCTTTTTGTCCCACGTTGGGCAGCGACGTAGCGGTGTTCGGGTGTGGGTGACTCGGGACCCTTGGTGGCACTGAGTTCCTTCGAAGGCTCCTGCGGACGGACACTGCAGGAGAGTCGGCGATAGTTCTTAGACCGGTTAAACTGAACCTTAGGATCTTTCGCACTTGTTCACTGGACGCACTTGAGGTTGTGGCTTCTTTTTTAAAGGCACTTTTACACTGTGCGATTTTTTGTCACTTCTACTTATTTTTTGTAGTTGTTGATTAGTCAGTGTTCACTGTGGCTATATTTTAGGCACTGCGACGCGAACTTGTAGCTGCTTTAGGTACTTTAACGTTACGCGTGATCCTTTCGACGAAGGCTCTGTTTACCGGTCCCTGTTCGGGCGCCAGTTAAAAGATATTTTTAATTTTCTTTTAAAAAAAAGAACACGTCGGATTTTATTGGTGTTAATTTTGGAACTGACTGGACTAAGTTTTACAATTAATAATTACACCTATTCTCTGCCGACGTCGCTGATGTCGTCGAAGCCGTCGCTGCCGCTGTAGCTTTGCCGCTGCCGTTGTGGCTGCGCCGTTGTCGCTGATGGTGTCCGATGTCGTTGGAGTTCCCACGACTTGGCCGGTGCAGACATTCTGCTGATGCGGCGCACGTGGCGGATGCACTGCCGTCGTAGCTGGAGTCAATGTGCCTGTTCTTGCTGAGCTGCTGTTTGTTGTGCAATTTCTTGGTTTATGTTGGGCTGCATTGGGCTTGTTGTTGTTATTGGGACTTCGTTGACTGTCTGCTCGTGGCGGATGTACTGCATGTGGTGGAGTCGTGATCGAGATTTGGGTTCTTGTGTGTTCTTATCATATTTGGTCTTAACTTACATATGGCATATGTATGCATGTGTGGGTATGTTCAAATTTCAGAAAGTTCCAAATTTCACTGAGAATTTATTATTATCTGTATTATTATCAGTATTATTATTATTATGATCTGTTTTAGAATTCCATAAATTTAAGTTCTGATATATTAAGTTTAAATGAAAATATGAAATGAAATATGAAAATTAAGTTAATAAGACAGATAAGATTTATTGTGGTGAAAAAAATTTTATTAAAAAAAAAATATATATATATTGATATTTTTTTTTGATATTTTAAATATTAATCTGTTTTGATAAAAATAAATATCATCGATACGATATTTTTTTAATATCACGGCATCCCTACAACCCAGCCTAAACGAGTCTTTTGAATTAGAGGCAATCCCAGCATAAGCCTGACTTGACCAACGCGATAGAACCCTGGATCCGCAAGCTTCGGGTTTTGGGAACCGTTCCATTTACAAAAGACGATGTTATAATTGGGCTGATGTTAGGTTATATTGAAAGCAATGACAGCAGTGATGGAAGTCATTTACTCGGAGATTCAAGATCGCATTGTAAAGTTAACTGACAAACCATCTGTCTTGAAACTATGAGTCACCTATTCTGGTAACACATGCGGACGACTTTGTTTTTCTTAGCTGAAGCAAGTTCACAAAACGGGACGTTATTAAGTGCAGCTGAGAGTCAAAGTCGTGTATACCACGGCAAGGAACAAAGGTTCCTGAACGGTTTTTTACTAACACAGTGTCAGTGGCTATAAGCTCGCCGGATCCAGCTTTTGGACAAGTGCTTGAACTATAATGCATCCAGCAATTTGTTTCGTTGTACCCAATCCGTTAGGAGCGCGAGTATGGGCGTTAAATTTATCCGACAGCACACGAAGCATGTGGCATGCGCCTGAAAAATTAAATCTGTTTTGTAACAACTCCAAAGCCCACCGAAATTTCCAGTGAACAGTTTCCAACCCCGTGTTTCTCAAACAGGTTGGTAAATACTGCGGCTTTTCTATGTTTGTGAGGTCAGGATGGCTATCTATTATCGTCTTAAACATAGAATAAAAATCCAGGCAGTTAGCATAGCTTCCAGCGAATTTTGTTAGCTCAAGTGGCAGCGGGGTACCCTATTCCGCAGTGAACGCTGCAGATGGTCACAATCGCAAGAAGAAATGGCGTCAGCAAAGGTTAAGTGAGCGTCGACAGACTGAGGATTAAAGCGCTAAGAGAACACCATCAAATTTCTCACTCAAATCGCTTTCAATTTAATTGAAATCAAGCCCTTCAAGCTTGCCGAAATGTTTGTTGCAGCTCATCGATCAGCTCCAACCTCACATGAAGAACGGAATCGAAGAACTTGATAAAGAATCTGCTAATCGTTGCACTCTATTATACATTGCAGTTGTATGGTCGGGCTAACAAACCTTTTTTCAGCCTTTTTGGCAAAATGAAAGACGATTTTAATGGGAGCGAATTCAATCAATTTAATTTATTTTTTCTTCGAGAAATTTGGCAGCGATGCACAACTACAAAGATGCAGGGGAGAGAACAAGAGAGCGCGATCGGCAGTTGATTTGCATAGATAAAGCTGAGGTGCCGTGGACTAATTGTTTACTCCAATGTTGACAATAACTGAACATAAATTTAGGTGCTGCTGGCGGCTGCGAGACCCGACATATAAACATATTCTACATTCCAAGCAGCCTTACTCTTACGCGGTATCAAAGTCGAATTTAATATTTTCACCCACTCTAAACGCAAGTTCACTGCTCTACGATCTTCAACGTGCTAAGCCTGTCTATGTACTTCGGTTCTGTGCGGATGCCTTGTACAAAGCTCTACTGAAACTGTATATCTTATCTCTGAAACCTGCCGAGTTCCCCAATATATGGAAAAAGTTCTTCGAAATCACTCTCCATAAAAAAGGTAACAAATTTGATGCAATGACATTACAGAGGAATCTCTAAATAGCTAATTATCACTAAATGTTACTATCCTAATTTGCAGCAGCTTTGTAAGACAATTACAAATTTGATTTATTATTATTATTATTATATCTTTTATTTTGGTCTCTGTGTCGATTAGACATAAGCCCAATAATCGAGCAAGAGAGCTTGGAATATATTTACAAACGTGGACAAAAGTATTTTGACAACGCAATGCAAGATCAACCACCGCTTTTAACTTTTAAATGAGAGGAGTAACGGTAACCAAATTTATTTTTTGGAGAGAGACAACAACAAAGGCATTAAGAGAGCGCAAGCTTGTATTAATATCGGAACATATTTATTATACCCGTTACTCGTAGAGTAAAAGGGTATACTAGATTCGTTGAAAAGTATGTAACAGGCTGAAGGAAGCGTTTCCGACCATATAAAGTATATATATTCTTGATCAGGATCAATTGCCGAGTCGATCTGGCCATGTCAGTCCGTCTGTCCGTCCGTATGAACGTTGAGATCTCAGGAACTACAAAAACTAGAAAGTTGAGACATAGAAGCAGCGCCAATTTGTCGATTTATGTTGCCACGCCCACTCTAACGCCCACAAACCGCCCAAAACTGCCACGCCCACACTTTTGAAAAATGTTATGATATTTTTTCATTTTTGTATTGGTCCTGTAAATTTCTATCGATTTGTAAAAAAAACATTTGCCACGCCCACTCTAACGCCCACAAACCTCCCGAAACTGCTACGCCCACACTTTTGAAAGATGTTTTGATATTTTTTAATTTTTGTATTAGTCTTGTAAATTTCTATCAATTTGCCAAAAAAAACTTTGCCACGCCCATAATGATAAGTTCCTCCAGAAAAAAAGTCACGGGATCGACTTCAATTCGCACTTTATTACAACACTTGTAAATTAAGACTAACTTAAAACTAACATTGGGAGTACCGCGGGACCGAGGAGTGGTGAATAGAGCGAGAGGAGAAGGAGAGCGCGAGGAGAGAAGGAGAGCGCGAGCAGCGGTGCTAGCGAGCCGTGGAGGAGCTTTACACTGCTTACACTGCCGCTCAATTGTTTGCGCCCCTCTGGCGTGAACATTCTCCCCCCCCCCCTTGCGTATGCAAAGGTATCCCTTGCCGGCTAGAAAGCAGGATCGGCCTCTTCATTCCGTGCACGCTCCAGAAACGGTCCATCCGAACACCGTGTTCTGCGCGACGGGCAACCCATCCTCAATCTTTAGGAACCCCGGTTGGATCAGATTGGCATATACATCTGATCCCAACACGAGGGAGATGGTGGCCTGCCGGTGGAAGCGCTCGTCCGCGAGACGAACACCGTCAAACTTGGCCCTTGCGGCGTCGCTCAGAGCTCGGATGGGTGTCCGGATCCTTAGGCTGGGTTCGATCTTCAGGACGACGTTGAGTCGGAAGGTGCTTGTTCGGGACCGGAGTGTCACCGAGCAGACCTCGTCGTCTCCAAGCCGTGTGATGGGCAGCCGCCAACGACCGGTCGATGCTGCTCCCCGGCATGCATGGGTCGATCATGGCCCCGGTCTCGAAAGTCTTCGAGCCCGTGTCCAGCACGACGACGGCTGTAGGCAGGATGGGGACAGCCTTCTGCTGCCCTGTTGCCACCGACGGAGACGCGACGGAGACCTTCGGACGCGGGCGATTGTTGGCGACTGGGGCTGGTGGCGGAGTGCGGGAAATCCGGACCGGACGAGGTGCAGCGGGATGGCGCTCTCTGCGCGTCGGAGCTGGTAGCCGGGGTCGGAGCGGGGAGGACCTCGTGCATGTGGAGTAGTGTGTGGTGGTCTCCTCCACACTTCTTGCATCCGTCTTGGCTGCGGCAGTCTCCTCCTGAGTGCTGATGGGCGAGGCAGTTCGAGCATTACTTATTAATAAGTACTGCCCGAAGGCGCTTTTCAGCGCTCAGTTTGTGGAAACTCTTGCACTTCCGAAGAGGATGGATTCCAGAGCAGACTCGGCAGCGGTAGGATTTAATACCTCGAGTACTTCTGCTCTCCAACGACTGGGTGGCACGAGGACGAGGAGCCATTATTGTAGGAAGTGAATAGTAAGTCTGCCAATAAAAGAAATAAAAAGCTTAGTATGAGCCGACTACTGTTTGGGCCCCGGAATGGGGGAAGTGCCCTAATCCCTAGGAACGGAGGACTCTTTGTCCTCCATCGGTAGAAGAATAACTTTGGGGACAGGGCGTTTTATGGTGCCGCGAGACGTACGGATCTCAACGACTCGAATGCGGTCGTCGGCTCCTGGAAAGGCAGAAACCATTCGATCGGTGGTAGATTGTCCTCCTTGACAACTACCATATCGTCGGCTTGGAGGTTCCTGGTCGGAAATTGCCATTTGTTTCGTTTATGGAGTTCTTTAAGATACTCCTCTTTCCACCGTGCACTAAACTGCTGATGTTGTGCCTTAAGGTGTTGCCATCGACTTGGCTTCGCCCTTTATCTCGGGTTCCGCCGTGGAAAGCAACGGCTCTCCAATAACGAAATGGCCTGGTGTGAGGGCCAGCAAATCTGAGGGATCTTCGGACATAGGGGAGAGGGGTCTAGAGTTGAGGCAAGCCTCAATCTTAGCGAGAAGCGTCGCCAGCTCCTCAAATTGCGGGCTGACGTCGATTTAAGGAACAGGGTTTTGAAGCTTTTCACCCCTGCTTCCCACAAACCCCCCATATGTGGAGCCCCTGGTGGGATGAACCGCCATACGAGTCCCTGATGGCTATATGCATCAGTCACGGACTCTTTGGTAGCTTGGAGAAAGTCCCTGGAAATCAAAGTTGCCGCCCCCACAAAGGTCTTACCATTATCCGAATGGACCCGCTGAGGACAACCGCGCCTTGCTACGAAACGAGCAAAGGCCGCTAGAAATTTCTCGGTTGTTAGATCGGAAGTGGGTTCCAAATGGATAGCCTTCGTGGAAAAGCACACAAACACACAAACATATCCCTTCGTTATGAGACACGCTCTCCCTGTATAATTTTTTATTTCGAAAGGGCCGGCATAGTCGACCCCCGTGTAGGTGAACGCCCTCGAGAAGCAGACTCTATTTGTCGGGAAATCGCCCATCAGCTGTGTTTGGAGTCTCTTCTTGTAAATCGTGCAAATCTTACACGGATTGACCACAGCCTTCACCAGATTCTTCATTTTAGGAATCCAATACTTCGATCGGATCAGGCGTACGATCAATTGACTACCGCCATGAAGAGTAATCTGGTGGGTAAATTGGACGATGAGGCGCGACAGTCTACAGTCATAGGGGAGAATAATCGGATGACGTTCATCATATTGCAGGGTTTTGGAGGCAGTGAGACGGCCGCACGCCCTTAAAAGGCCGTGTTGGTCTGACACTGGAAGAGGCCTTTTCTCGGTCAGATGCTGAAGCTCTTGGCCATATGCTCTGCGCTGCGCAATGGAGGTCAGAGTTCGTTCTGCCTCCCGGATCTCTTCACTTGTAGGCCGTGAATTGGGCAAGAACGAACCTTTGTGGCAGCGTTTAAGGAAGCGTTGAACACAGACCAGAACTCGCAGGGCCTTGTCCAATTTGGAGAAACGTTCGAGAAAGTCGATGGACGGGGCCTTGACAAAATGCACTTTGACCGCTCGCTGCTCTAGCTCTGTCACTGGAAGAGTGTCGCTTTGTGCTGGCCATAGCTCTCGTGGCCCTTGCAGCCACTCTGGTCCGTGCCACCAGAGATGGTTTTCTGCCAATTCATGTAGGGATACGCCTCGACTGGCTAGATCGGCGGAGTTTTGTTCTGAGCGAACGTGTGCCCAACAGTCGACTGGCGTCGCCTGCGTGATCTTGGCAACTCTGTTGGCCACAAATGTGGTCCAGTTGCACGCAGGCTTTCGTAACCAGGCTAAGACGATTGTGGAATCTGTCCAGCAGCGGATATCTGAATTGGCGGAGGGCATGTGCGGAAGGATTGCTGTCACCATTTCGGTTAACAGCACGGCACCACAGAGCTCTAGCCGAGGAAGGGAGACTGTTTTTACCGGGGCCACTCGTGTTTTGGCTGTAAGCAGGCGAGTCAGGATCTTTTGCCCCATCTCGACGCGGATGTATATAGCCGCTCCATAGGCTCTCTGAGACGCGTCACAGAAACCGTGGTGCTCTATGATTACCTCAGGCTGGTACCAGATCCATCTCGGAACGCGGATCTGGTTGAGGTCGGAATACTCGTCTATAAACGATTGCCACCGCTGACTCATTTCAGTGGGAAGCTTATCGTCCCAGCCTAAGTTCTGCAACCAAATCTCCTGCATGAACATTTTTGAACGGATTATGAACGGCGCGAGCCACCCGGCAGGATCGAACAACCTAGCGATTTGGGACAAAACTTCTCGCTTTGTATAGGAGGGTTTCGCAACTATTTCGGGGGGAACGAAATAGAATTCGTCGGACTTTGCCCTCCACCGAATACCGAGCGTCTTGGCCGTGCTTTCGGCATCGATGTCGAGGAACTCGCTATGAAGGAGGTGTTCGGCCGGGACGTCTTTAAGGACGCTTTTGTGGTTCGAGGTCCACTTTCTTAGCGGAAACCCGGAGGCGCTTAGGGCTGCTTGCAACTCTCGAATCGAACTTTGGGCTTCGTTTACGGAAGCCCCTGCCAGAACGTCGTCGACGTACATGTGCTGCTGGATGATGCGGCTGGCATTTGGAAATGACACTTGGGTATCCTCTGCCAGCTGTTGCAAGACTCGAATGGCGAGGAAGGGGGCGCAGTTGACCCCGAAGGTAACTGTTTTTAGTTCAAAGTCTCGAATGTCTCCTTCCTTGTTTCGGAACAGAATTCTTTGAAACGGGGTATGTTTTGGATCGACCCAGATCTGACGATACATTTTCGTAATGGCTGCACTGAAGACGTATTGAAAATAACGCCATTTCAGGACCTGGATCGTTAGATCGGATTGTAGGACTGGACCAGCATGAAGGATATCATTTAAGCTGGTCCCATTTGCCGACGGACTTGAAGCGTCGAATACAACGCGAAGCTTTGTAGTGGTGCTTTCGGGCTTAACTACCGCGTGATGAGGAAGATAATACGAGGGAGAATTGTGAGTCGGCGGAACTTCTTTCATATGACCCAGATCCAGGTACTCCTGGATCACGCTGTCATATTGCTCTTTTAAGGGAAAGTCTCTTTTTAAACGATTTTCGTTTCTAAGAAACTGAGCTAACGCAATGGACCTTGAATATCCTAAATCGGATCCGGTATTCTCGGGGTCCCGGAACGGGAGCGTCACCACGTACCTCCCGCTTGCGTCTTTTGTTGTTGTTTGGAGGAAGTTCCTTTCACAATAGAAGTCCGACTCTTTTACCATCTTTACTGGTAGATCCTCCACCTCCCAGAACTTGCTGAGAAGCGTGTCGAGCGAATCAGGGTCGCCTATTTGGTGCACCTGGGTCGTGAAGGATGCGACCCGTTTCGGCTTACCCTTGGAAATCGGCCCCGTTAGCACCCACCCGAAAATAGTTTCTTGGCCCAGGAGCGAGCCGCAAATATTTTGTCGGGTGCCATCCATCATTATGGATGGTAGAATGTCAGCCCCGATCAGTACATCAATTTGAGAGCTCTCAAAAAAGGTAGGATCTGCCCAGCGGAGTGCGGGCAGGTCCTTCAAAGAATTCCGAGGGATCGGATAGGAGGGCAGTTTGCCTGAGAGCTCCGGAAGGACGTACGCTTCAGTGTCTAACTGTAGACCTGGCTTAGTAGGAGAGCGAATCCCGAAGTGACACAGCTTCGAGGATTTCGCGGAGACCGAATGATTTAACCCGGAGACTTGGGTCTGGGTGTTGCGGAATGGCAACTTGATGAGGTTGAACAGGCGTTCTGAAATGAACGTCGCCTCGGATCCCGAGTCGATTAAGGCTCGGGCTCGGTAGTTCGTCCCCAAATGGCACACGTCAATGATTGCTGTGCTCAGTAGGACGGCTGAAGTGCCGGACGCGAAAAAAGTTTGCACCGCTGAGGTGCTTGCCGATGCATTTCTGCTGGAGGGTCTCGGAGGTTGCTGTGTAGGGGGCGAGGTTGAGGAACTCGCATTTTCGGAATTTGGGGGGCTGCGATGCAGCAGCCTATGGTGCCTGCCCTTACATGTAAAGCAGCTGTGTGTGCTTGTGCAGTCGCGTAGCTGGTGACCTCTGGCAAAACAATTCAGACATAGCTGCTTCTTTTTTATATAGCCGGAGCGCGAGTCAACAGACATTTGAAGAAAACGCGGGCACAATCTTACCGGATGGTTCTCCTTAGAACATAAGTCACACCCTTTCTGTTTGGTGCTGACCTTTGTCTCGAAGGATTGAAGCCTTTTTGGAACTGCCTGAGTCGGTTTCATATCTTCGATGGCTTCCAATGTCCGATACCTTTCGCTCAGGAAGGCATTAATTTCTTCCCAAGCTGGGATCTCGGATTTGGCAGTTAGCGACTGTTCCCATAAGGACAGGGTCTGCTTGGGCAGTTTGCTCGCGCAAAGGAAAACCAAGAGACAATCCCAGTTTTCTGTGGATACCTGGGAATGCGCTAGTGCTGTTAAACACCCCTGAATCGTGGATTTTAGCTCTTTCAGAGCATGACCATATTCTTGCGAAATTGAACTCAAGTTAAAAAGGAGCTTGAGCTGGCTGTTGACTAAAAGTCGCTTGTTTTGGAACCGATCTCGAAGCGCCTCCCACGCTGAAGCAAAACCATCATTCGTGAGAGGAGATTTCGCCACGATGGCTTTTGCTTCGCCACTTGTTTTCGTTAGGAGATGGAATAGCTTCTCGACCGGAGTCAGCCTGGGGTTGTTTACGTAAATTGCCGTGAATAGGTCCCGGAAAGTGGGCCATCGGAGGTAGTCGCCATCGAAGACTTCCGTGTCGCATGGAGGTAAGCGGCAGCCGGACCAAATTAGCGGCTGAGAGGGTGCTTGCGCGACTTAAGGCGTTGCTCTGTCGATTGTTTCGCCAATTTGTGCTGCACATGACTCGTATACTGAGTAGCAGTATTCATATTTGGCCTGGAGAATAGACAGTGTCGAGGGATCCTTCTTGGGCCATTAGGTCAGAGCATGTTTCGTACTCTCTTTCCACTTTGTCCCATAAGGCTCGCACCTGTTGCAGACGGACTTGTAACGTGTGTAGGGACGCTTGATCAGGAGTGTTGATCTTCGCTTCGAAAAGGCTTACGCGATCGCTGACGGCGATGAATTTATGCCACGCTGCGGTTGCGGGCGTTGGCTGCTCAGAGGATGCCATTTTCTTTGTGGTAGAGCGTGTGACGCGGAGGAAATCAGTCCCGACAGCGGAGGGACTCTCGGATTTTCTCGATAGAGAAGACTCACTAGACGCTCGCGTCACTGGTCGGGAAATGACAATCCTAGGAGTTGTCTTCGAACTGGTCGATGGCAAAACCTTTGCTTTCGGAGTGGGAGTCGCGGTTTTGACCCTGGGACTAACGGACTTGGGTGCTGGCTTACCGCGAGTGGATAGCGGAGATTGCGGGTTGAACTTTTGTTCTTTTCCAGGTGCGGGTGTCTTTTTCTTGTCTTCCTCTAGGGGCACGCTCAGCTATGCCCTAGGAGAAGGAAGTCAAGAAGGCCTGCCCGCCGCAAAAAATGTGGAATCGAAAAAGAACCAGACACAGAGAGCACCCAAATCTGGATGGACAAAGGATCCCGTCGGAATTCGGGAGAAAGTTGCAATTGGGATCTGGAAACAATAGCTCAAATTTATATAAAAAAAAAACTATGAATTGCAATTTCTAGAAAATAGCTAATATATAGAAAATAGCTATAAATTGGAATTTATGGAAAAATAGCTAAATAATAGCTACCAGATGCAGTCTGGGTAATAGCCAATAATTTATAAAAAATCGCTACCGACTTGAGATTCCGAAAAAAAATAGCTAATATATAAAAAATAGCTATAAATTTGAATTTATGGAAAAAAAATAGCTAACAGATGGAGTCTGGGTAATAGCCAATAATTTATAAAAAATCGCTACCGACTTGAAATCCCGAAAAAAATAGCTAATATATAGAAAATAGCTATAAATTCGAATTTATGGAAAAATAGCTAAATAATAGCTACCGAATAGAGTTCGGATGATAGCTAATAATTTATAAAAATAGCTACCGGATTTAGGACCACAACGAAAAATCGCGACAAACGGATGCGAAACATAAACACCAAAAAAAACCAACAAACACGCCAAAAAGCCAAGTTGGGAGGCTGATAAATTTGGGTGGAACTGATAGATAATTATTTTAATTTAGGAACCAGAAATAGGAGCCAGAAATAGCTTGTAAAAAATTATTATTTGGCTTAAATAATTATTAAATAATCGGGTCAGTTTTTTCTTAAATTTTGTCGTCGGACTTATTTATTTTATTTTATGTTTCGATTCTAGGGTATTCTCTCGTCGCTATGCGCCGGTTTTTGTCAGGGCAATAAAGAACAAAGAGGAGACGAAAGAACTTGCACTTGGCAAGTGTCTGCAAACACCCTGGTGCCTGCGCACCCGAATCAATGCGGCACCCTACGTCGCGGGTACCAATCACACTCGCCACTCATAACGAAGGGTAGAGAAGGCAAACATGCAGAAAACGGCAAGTGCCTTTTTCTCGGAAACACCCGGGTGTCTTGGTAAACACCCGGGTGTTTTGGTGAACACCCGGGTGTCTGGTAGACATTTGAGTGCCTGTGGTAGGTAACATACGAAAAAGAAAAGTACATTAAGTACTGAAAAACGAAATATATTATGCCGAAAATCTGTAGAATTATGCATTCTATTTACAGAAATTTAACCAACACGAAATAGACATTTCTTTTTTATATCTTATATTATTTGCTTTGTTAAAATTTTTAATATTTAATTACCATATTTAACTTTGTATGTATAATCTTTTTAAAATGATAAAAAAAAAATTGAAATAGAATTGTGTTAATTAAGTATAAATACTATTTAATAATATACATAATATATTATTTAATAATACATAAGTTTTTTTTTTGTTAAGACATTAGATACATCAAAACGCAAAAACATGTGCACGACCTTTTTCTTGGTTGTTTCCAATCACCCTAAATTTTTTGGACCGTGTCTCGCTTCCACCCATACAATTTTTATGCATACAGAAAAGTACCTGCGGCCGATCCTTGCTTGCGCGTCACCCACCCTAAACTTCTTTGCACAGCAGACACCCGGGTGTTTTTGTGCAAGTACAAAAAACACCCTGGTGGCAAAACACCCGGGTGTTTGTCATTGCTAAATTTAGGGTGTCTCCAAACACCCGGGTGCGGAGACTCCCGGTGTTTAGCGGGTACACTTAGGGTGCCGGTGGCTTGCTGCAGTTCTCTGGTATGGATATGTATTTATGGGTATGTATAATTTTATGTGTATGTAAAATTTTGCTTAATACGTATATGTATATTTGATTTAAATTATTTGACTTTGTGGTTTGTATTTTATATTGAGGCAAAAAACAGCATTTTAGCAGCGGACGATAATAATGAATTTTGGACAGTGTTTTTTTAAACTATGTATATATACATATGTATATGCGCTTGGATACCAGCGAATCATCGTGAGACGAAGTAGGGGGCCGGTATTGGCAACGTGCTTTTTTATGCACTTAAAAAAGAAGTAATCACGGTGGCTGGGCGCATGTACTTATATATTTTCACTTAATTTTCACTTTTCACTTGATACGGATGAACGGAAAGAATAACGCCGTTGGAAAAAACGAAAATGGCGACCACGGACGGAATAGGATATAAAGCCGTACTTATCTTGATTTTTTCCGCAAGGAGCGCTGGCAGGATCACGATGTGTCGCGGACTCGAAGGACCATGAAGTGGAGTGGGCGGATTTTCTGTCCAAGATAAGTTGACTTCTGACGTCGTTGTTGTTGCTGTGGTGGCTGCTGCTGCGGCTGCTGCTGATAAGTTCCTCCAGAAAAAAAGTCACGGGATCGACTTCAATTCGCACTTTATTACAACACTTGTAAATTAAGACTAACATTGGGAGTACCGCGGGACCGCGGAGTGGTGAATAGAGCGAGAGGAGAGAAGATGAGCGCGAGGAGAGAAGGAGAGCGCGAGGAGAGAAGGAGAGCGCGAGGAGAGAAGGAGAGCGCGAGCAGCGGTGCTTGCGAGCCGTGGAGGAGCTTTACACTGCTTACACTGCCGCTCAATTGTTTGCGCCCTTCTGGCGTGAACAGACAATTCAAAGTTTCTTAAAAAAATTGTAGAAAAAGTATAAATTTGTGATGTTACCAAACTAATTAATAAAAAACAGACCCTCCTGTATTTTGCAACAACGATAAGTCGAGCCAGCCGTCAATAAAGTCGTGTCGTGCTATATGGAAAAAAATTAGATTTTTATTTTGTGGACCATGTGGTGCCGGGTATATTCTTGATATTGAGAAATTATGCCGTGACTGACCCGCGAACCGCCAAAAACTGTCACTTCTTGTCACTGTCAATCTATTTTTATTTTTGTTGTTTTTTTTCCCAATCCTTACCGTTTTTTCAGAAAATATTGAAATTTCTCGATCCCACTCCACTAGCTGAGTAACGCGTATCTTTTTTTTGTTGATCTTAGCTTTAAACTCCCTTACCCCCATACTATGAGGCCAAAAATTATATGGTCACATATGGTCGAAAATGGCTTAAATAGCGTAAGAAAACTTAAGTTTTTCCACTTATATGTGTTCTGGTTTTGTTTTGTCTTTTATGTATATAAGACAATACATCAGATAATGTTTGATCGGGAGAAACCCGAAACACGAAAATGAGTTTTTTTATGTAGTGAAACCACCGAGAGGGGTTTTGACACTGCCCAATGTGTATTTGAACTGTCAACTTGTGCAGGTAGTCTGGCGTCCATATTCCTTTGTGATGGTAAATTAATCTCAACCTTCTAGCTTTAGTAGTTCCTGAGATCTCAGCGTTCATACGGACGGACAGACAGATGGACAGACAGACGGATAGACGGGCAGACGGACGGACAGACGGGCGGACAATCGGACATGGCCAGATCGACTCGGCAATTGATCCAGATCACGAATATATATATTTATATGGTCGGAAACGCTTCCTTCTGCCTGTTACAGTTGCCAACAACCTGGTCACCAAGACCTCAACTTTATCATAACCTAAATTTCTTGTTCAATTTTAATCAACAAGGTCACAAAGGCCGCCACGACACTGTTCGTTCTTGCGGAACAGCTGTCCACTTTTTCCCTTTTGAAACACCGACGCACAACTCCTGGTGCCGTCTACATACTCCTCCCGTCTAAGGACACTGACGTGCATACGCTGATGCCGTCCACATGCTCCTCCCCATCTTGTTTATTTATAACGCTCTTAGAAACTCATGGGAATATTTATATGTTCGCTTATTTACTAATGATTTAAGTTCGTATCGAAGTCCGTCTATTTGTGCGATTTGTAATTAATTTTTTATCAATTTTAATTTAACGTTAAGATTAAATTTTTTAATAAAAAGTAGCATACATTAACGTAAAATTCGATTTTTAAATTACTACGCGGTCGTGGGTGCTGTTACTGCTTCGATTGACGTCGCTGCCGTTTGGCCCGCTGCTGTCTCGCCGCTGCGCTCATTGCTAAGTATCAAATTTGTAGTAGATTTTTCTTTATCCTCATATCGCCCACGCTTTTCTACATATATTAATATAAGAACTGAGTCTTTTTAAAGGCTTACTCTTATATTTTTATCCATATACGTATTTAGCGTATATAAACTTAATAGTAATAAAAGACTTGCACATATAATACTATTAATACTATACTACATATACTATATAATTATACTATATTCAAATAATAATAATATAAGTCTTAAGTCTTTTTAAAGACGTTTACTTAACTTAATATAATTTTCTTTTTTTCACATTTAATATTAATCTATTCTATACATTTTTCCATTAATATAAATATAAGAAATTTACTTTGTAAACAAATAATTTTTATATTATTATTAATATAAGTTAGCACAGGCGGTTCTCACGGAGAGAAACTGCTGAATTGCAGGCCACCATATCCGGTGGCTTGCACGCGCAGTGAAAGAACTGCCGATAGCGCATTCCAAGGGAAATTGCCCGGAGCCCGGTCGGAGCACTCGCAGAGCGAGTGACTGACACCGGATATCGGAATGCTGGTAGTTCTTCAAGGTATTCTAATTTTGTACTCCGGGGTTTAACAGTCTCGATAATTCAATTTAAACCCTCGCCCTAACGGGAGAGCGGATAATAAAGACATCAAACATTAAACTACCAACGAAGTGATTTGTTAACTGGCGCTCAACCAACTAACGGTACCCACGCGACGTGTTAAAAAGTGCGAAAATACAGCAACAACAGGCGACTAAAAATAAAAAGTGCAGAAGAACATTAACACATACAAAACTACAAAGGAGAACTACAGGACTTCTCACACCAGAAAAAAACAGCAGCTACGACAACAACAACAGTACCAGGGCCAACGGCAGCAGCTGCGACAACACCTGATCTATACCAACGGCAACAGCAACAGAAGCTGCAACAACAGCAGCGACGACAGCAGCAGCACCAGCAGCAAGGGCTTGTGAGTAGGCTTTTTGTCTAAAGTGTTTCGCCAATAGAAAATAGCTAATAAATAAACTCTGCCGATATTTAAAATCAAATTTTAAAAAAATTGATGTGAATATTTTTATTCACTAAGACCCACTGAAAAGAAATATACCCAACGATATTTTTTTATGTATAGAGGGAATGACAACGCCTCGTCAGACGAGGAAGTGTTAGAAGAGTATAAGAAACTTTTAGAAACAAAAGTACAAAAACAAGCCAATAGGGCTGCACACATTCGGGACAGCATTCTCGACGATAGGAATTCAGGAAGGCAGCAAGTGTTAGGAATGGAAGCACAGCAGATTGCAAATATGGAGGCCGCCATAGCAGGTGCGCTCCAAAGGCAGGGAGAGATATTCGAAGAAAAATTAGCCGCAATTGCGAGGGAGTTAAATTTGCTTAAAGGCAAAACTCCAAAAGTCCAGATATATCGCGAAATTGAAATTAGACCAGGAAGCGAGTGCAACGAACCTCTCGACATGATTAAATCCGTCCCGGAATTCGACGGGAAACAAAAAAATTACGTCTCCTGGAGACAGGCCGCAACTGCGGCATACAAAATATTTGAACCTTACGAAGGCAGCAGCCGACACTACCAAGCTGTCGGAATTCTGAAATGTAAAGTTAGAGGCCCAGCGGCCGCCGTGCTAGCCTCATTTAACACTGTGTTCTTTTTCTATGCGATAATAATCTTCTAACAAATAAAACAGTTATGACACATGACGCGGCCACAGCAGCCGTCCTCAATGAACAACACAGAATTGACGCTTTACATGCGTTCGTATCTGGCCTAAAGAAATCACTGAGAATAACCGTTTTTCCGGCACAACCACAGGACTTGTATTCGGCATTGGCATTAGCTCAAAAAGCCGAATCGAGTAACGATAGAAGTGTTTTCGCGGCAAACTTAGCCCAGCATAATGAGGAAAAAAATTATAAACCGCACAATCAGCGGAATCAATAAGCGGAAACAGCAAAATTCATATAGCTATATTGAACAGGATCAGAACCTAGGGGCAATTAGGAAAAATCCACATTTCATAAAAACCCAAAGGGGAGGAAATCATCAAACAAGCTCGTTTAGACAGCAGTCTCGTCCGTATTTGGGAAACACCCAGAGCCAGCCGCCCCCACCCGAACCAATGGAGGTCGATAACTCATATCGGTCCAGGCAGCCTGCTACTTGACAAAGGGGCTAATCTACACGGACTCAACAAAGAATTAACTATATGCCAGAACAGGGGTCAGGAGAGGAAGATTATAACCAGGTGGCAGGACCGTCTCATGAGAGGGTTGAACAAATAGAAGACGACGTATGCAATTTTTTAGGATAAAATCCGTGCTCCTGTATATCACTCGTACGTTAGCAGGGAGGGAAATCAAATTACTTATTGATACTGGCACTTCAAAAAATTACATAGCACCATGCCCAGGGCTTAAAGGCATTGCGGCAGTAGAAAAACCATTTAGCGTGAGGTCAATTCATGGCCATACAAGAGAACAAAAGTGCCTATTTCTCGGTTTAATGTACGGTAACATTTTTTAATACTTAAAGTTCTTAAGTACTTCGATGGAATCATCGGGCTTGTCTTCCTTAAACAAGTGAATGCAAGACTCGACCTTACCAAAAATATACTAGAAACTAGTAACGGGGTAGAAAAAATCCAATTTTCCAAAACCGAAAACGTTAACAAATCCAAATAGACGACAAAGACGTCCCACCGGCAATAAAAGCCGCTTTTGATATGATAGCAAAAAATTGTAGGGTCTTCGCCGACACAGATGAACCCCTACCATACAACATAAATACAAAGGCAACCATAAAAGCAGACGGGGAGCCGGTATACTCTAAATCATACCCGCACCCCATGGGCGTAACGGAATTTGTAAACGCAGAGGTTAAACAACTTCTAGCGAATGGCGTAATAAGGCCATCCCGATCGCCCTACAACAACCCGACATGGGTTGTAGATGAAAAAGAATTTGACCAATACTGTGTAAAAAAGAAAAGGTTGGTTATCGACTTTAGAAAGTTGAACCAAAAATCGCGGATGATAGGTACCCGATTCCTTCGATTTCGACTATATTGTCAAATATGGGCGAGTCAAAATATTTCTCAACGCTTGACCTTAAAGCGGGCTTTCACCAAATCGAGTTAGCAGAGAAAGACCGAGAAAAAACAGCTTTCTCGATGAACAATGGCAAATATGAGTTTTCCAGATTACCATTCGGGCTTAAGAACGCCCCAAGTATTTTTCAGAGAGCTATAGATGACGTTTTAAGAGAAGGAATCTCGATGATATGCTACGTGTATGTCGACGATATTATTATTTTCTCAAAAACAAAAGAGGACCATGTCAAGGACATACAGTGGGTCCTCGAAAAACTGCTTGAAGCAGGCATGAGGGTATCTCAAGAAAAGTCGAAGTTTTTCAAAAAAAAGCGTCAAATACTTGGGATTCATCGTGTTGTAAGGGGGTCTCCGAACCTCCCCTGAAAAGGTGAAAGCCATAAAGTTCCCCGTGCCAAAAATTTTTGTTGTTTTGTTGTAATTTTGGGCTGAGTAATAGTTTTATTTAAGGTATAAGTAAATGATTGGATTTTTACACTATGTTGGCGATAGAGATGACAAACGAATTAAACTAGAGATGACATTTTTGCGATTTCAATGTACGCGATATATTAAGGTATACGATATGTGACGTGCCGATTAATGTGCTGCCAATTGTATTTCCAATACTTCCCCTCAATTGGTTAGGTGTTGATCGGCTTGACGTATACCCAAGGATGTCTTACAGGTGTTGTGTTTTGAGGCCCCAAGTCCTTTCGTCAATATGTCTGCTGGCATCTCGGTCGTTGGGATGTAGTTCACGGATATAGTTCCCTCCTCAACCAGCTCTCTAACGAAATGATGGCGGAGGTCAACATGCTTGGTGCGTTTGTGGAATACGGGGTTGCGAGCAAGTTGACCAGCTCCTTGATTGTCGTTGT
This sequence comes from Drosophila yakuba, assembly GCF_016746365.2. NCBI lineage: Eukaryota > Metazoa > Arthropoda > Insecta > Diptera > Drosophilidae > Drosophila > Drosophila yakuba. The sequence continues at coordinate 1,656,218 of NC_052530.2, read as the reverse complement.
AGATGATAGTCGTCTTCAGTTGCCCCAAAACTTCTTTGAGAAAGCTTCTAAGATGAACCGCTTCTTTTGAGGAGTCTAACAGAGCCATGTACTCTGCCTCTGTGCTTGACAATGCAACCGTCCGTTGCTTTCGACTCTCCCAGGATATTGCTGCACTTGCAAACTTAAAAGCAAAACCTGTGAAGGATCTGCGATCGTCATGTTGGCGGCCCAGTCAGCATCTGCGTAGCCTACTAGGTCTTGCCCACTTCGTTTATAACGCAAGCAGTGGGTTTGAGTGCCTTTTAAGTAGCGTAATACCATTTTTGCAGCAATCCAGTGTTGTTTTCCAAAATTTGAATTATATTGGCTTAGTGCGCTCACAGCATATGCAATATCAGGGCGCGTTGATACTGCCAACCACATTAAGGCTCCTATCAAACTACGATATGGTACACTGGAGATTTCTTTCTTTTCGCTTTCGGTGGTTGGGCACATTTCTGTTGACAATTTTTCGCTCGTGTTATTTGGAGTATTTATAGGCTTACAGTTTTCCATGTTAAAACGTTTCAGGATGTCTGCTATATACTTAGGTTAGGACATGGTAAACTCTGTTTTGTCTTTGCTCTGTTTAAATTCTATGCCCAAACAATAAGATATCTTGCCCAAATCCTTCATCTGGAATTTGTTGGACAATTCGTGCTTCAGTTTCAACAGCATTTGGGTGTCATTGGTCGCTATTATGAGATCGTCTACGTAAAGCGATACTATTAGGACTCCATTTCGCTCACGTTTCAAGTACACGCAGTTGTCGGCCGCAAGTGGCTTAAGGTTCAGTTCCTTGAACTGGTTGTCCAGCTTTTTGTACCATTGGCGTCCACTCTGCTTTAGGCCATATAAAGGTTTTCTTAACTTGCACACTTTATTTGGGCCATATATCTTCTTCTCTTCTGCTGTCAATATTTCTTGGAATTCAGGTGGGACGCTGATGTAGAGCTCTTCCTCAATATCTCCATTTAAGTAAGCGCTGTTGAAATCAAATTGATGTACATCCAATCCGAGTTCCGCAGCTAAAGCTATTAAAATTCTTATTGAGCTCATTCGGGACACTGGAGCGAAGGTCTCGTCGTAATCAATGCCTTCGCGTTGCGTAAGTCCTTTTGCGACCAGACGAGCATTTCGGCAATTTATCTTTCCGTTGAGTAAATATTTTGTTCGTAGTACCCACTTTGTTTCGATAACCCTATGGTTTTTCTGACGATCGACGACCCTCCAAGTATTGTTATTTTTCAATGACTTGTACTCGTTTATCAAGGCCTCCTTCCATTCGACAGCGTTCGCACCCTTAAGAACCTCGCTTACAGTTGGCTCCATTGCGAGTGAGGTGGCTTCATAAAATATCTCTTCTTCTTCCGACTCGAGCTGCTGGTCGGATGTGTTGATTTGGTCTGCAATTATTTGATTGTAAATTAGTTTGGGCCTTCCTGGTTTACCTGTGTATAACTTCATTGGCCTTCCGCGACCACGTTTCATCTGTACTTCGGGTTCTGCCTGTGTATCATCTGCCTCACAGTCTCTGGCTCGGAAACATTTGGTCGATTGCCTTGGTTCTCATCTGGGTCGTCATTTTCTGTTTGATCGCCTGATACTGGTTCAAGGACGATATCGATTGAAAATTCCATGAAATCTTCATACTTATGATCGTGCCCAAATAGATTTGTGAAAACGACGTCTCGACTTTTAATTAATGTTTGGATTCCATATCATACAGCCTATAAGCTTTGGCATCGCTGCAGTATCCAACGAAAACACATTTCCTGGATTTCGAGCTGAACTTACTCTTCGATCTTTTGTCCAGCGAGTATGCAATTTGACCAAACTTCTGCATATGCCTTACGATTGGGATGCGATTGTTCCATAGTTTGAAGGGCGTTTCTCCGCATAGGCTTCTTGAAGGACATCTGTTTCTTATGTAGTTTGCGGTGTTTACTGATTCCGCACAGTAGCTCGCAGGAAGTGCAGCCTGTAACATAAGGCAGCGAGCCATTTCTACAAGTGTCCGGTTTTTACGTTCGGCTGTACCGTTTTGTTGAGGAGTATATTCTACGGAATACTCGTTCTTTATTCCTTGAGCTGCGAGGTAATTTTTGAACTCGTTATTAGTATATTATGTGCCGTTATCTGACCTGATTGTTTTTAGCTTCTTTCCAGTTCGCCGTTCGACGTAGTTCTTGAATTCTTTAAGTTTCTGGAATACTTCGGATTTACTTTTAATGGTATAGAGCTCGCACCATTTCGAGTAGTCATCTATGAACGTCAAGAAGTAACGGCTGCCTCCGTGGCTGTTGACACGCATGGGCCCACAAACGTCGCTGTGGATTAATTCGAGCACATCCCCTGCCCTTGAATTTGATGCCGAAAACGGCTTTTGGGACTGCTTCCCCTTGATACATATTTCGCAAATGGAAAGACTTTCATTTAGGTTTACTTTAGCTCCTTGAACTTTGCCTTTTCCGATAAGTTCTTTCAGATCAGGCTCATTTAAATGGCCGAAACGCTCATGCCATTCTTTGATGCTGTTTTGTTTACTTACAGCGAGCTGGCTACTTTCGTGTGTGCCCTCGATCTGGTACAAGTCCAATTTACGGGGAGCAGTAAAAACTATTTCTCCTTCCTTAGCTCTAACTACCTCAGCTTTCTTCTTGTTGAAGATTACGTTGAAGCCGTGATCACATATTTTTGAGACCGATAAGAGATTGGTCCTCAAATCCGGCACGTAGAGCGCGTTTTTCAGGCTGGCGGTGAACTTGTTGTTTGGGGAGAACTGCACGGATCCATATCCTTTTATTTCTGTGGCCTCATCATTTGCCAGTCTGAGCTTTGCACCTTCTGCAGGCTCCATGATCCCGAACATATTTGACCTGCACTCAGCTGCACGGTGACCGACTTTTCCGCAGCTGAAACATTTAAACTTAAACTTTTGATTAGTGCTTAGGTGTTTTGGTTTGCTGGGATTGTACATCTTAGGCACCATTAATGCGCCAGGCTTTGGTTCGTTTGGATTTCTTTTTCTTGCCTCGTACTCGTCGACTAACTTTATTTTAAGCGCCTCCGTTGAGATCAAGTTTTCCTGAGTTTCAATCGCAATTCGAAACTGTTCGTATTCCTCTGGGATACTATATAATAGCAAGATGGTTAACAGATCGTCAATATTAATGAGATCAACTTCGTTTATTTTGTCTACTAAATCGGAAAACTTGTCTATGTGGCTTCTCATGTCTCCGCCTGCATTCATTTTTAGTAGAATCAGGGATTTTAACAGTGCGGCTTTACGTGCTGGCCCTGTAGACTGGTATTAAAAGGGTTTTAAAAGAGTCCCGTTGACATATATCCACGAATCATTTTTTATCAATAACGCCTGCATTTGTATTTTCCAGGTGTCGAAATTGTCTTTGCCTAAAGGCTCTATTCGTATACTAGCAATACTCATTTTGCTTTTCAACTTTTCGTTTAGTTATGCTACACAAGCATCAATTTTTCGAAGCTACACAAGCAACAAACACGCTTATTTTCTTTGTCGGCAATCAGACGCCTTTTCTTGGTCCCCAGAAGTCTCAGGCTCGTACATGCATATGCTATGTATGCATGTGTGTGTCGGCAATTTCACCACATGTCGAAATTTGTTATTTTAACTCTCTAGTTGATCACTATCCTTGTTCTAACTATTCTCTGGCGCAGTGGAAGCGTCCTGGGCCCATAACCTGTTGTAATTTTGGGCTGAGTAATAGTTTTATTTAAGGTATAAGTAAATGATTGGAGTTTTACACTTTGTTGGCGATAGAGATGACAAACGAATTAAACTAGAGATGACATTTTTGCGATTACAATGTACGCGATATATTAAGGTATACGATATGGGACGTGCCGATTAATGTGCTGCCAATTGTATTTCCAATACGTTTTCTGGATGCATCTGGTACGGACTTGGAGCCGTATTATCCCAAGACAAGCGCCCAATTACAATGATATCGCGCACGCTGAGTGATAACGAAAAAAATTTTGCAACCAACGAGCGAGAGCTTCTCCCTATAGTTTGGGCGCTTAACAACCTTCGTAATTATATATATTGAGCGTCTAAACCGACCACCAACCACCCACTTTCGCCATCTCAGACAAAAATCCTAATGCGAAGATAAAACGTTGGAATGGGATCATCGAAGACTATGGGGCGAAACTATTTACACGCCAGGAAAAGAAAACATAGTGGCAGACGCGTTATCTTGTCAGAACGTAAGCGCATTAAAAGACTCATACGCGTCAGACGCTTTATATTGCCAAAGCAAAAGGGTTTGTAAGGACACATAGGAGTCAGACGCAGCCACAATACATAGCGAAGAATCGCTGACCTATACCATCGAAACAACAGACAAGCCAATTAATTGTTTCAGGAATCAGATTATTATAGAAGAAGATAAATTTCTTCAGTGAGTAACCGAATTCTCTTTAAAAACAAAATGAGGCACGTAATAAGATTTTCCGACCGGGAAAACCTTATAAACACCATTAAAGATGTGGTGAATGCGGAAGTCGTCAACGCAATACATTGCACACTTCCAATCCTATCATTTATTCAACACTCACAAATTGAAGCATTCCCTAATACCACATTTAGATATTCAACACATGTGGTGCAAGATATTACAGACAAAACAGAACAAAGGGAAATCGGCACAGCCGAACACAATAGGGCCCATCGCGCAGCCCAAAAAAATGTGAATCAGATCTTGCGAGACTACTTATTCCCAAAAATGCATCACCTAACAACGGAAACGGCATCTAACTGCAAGATCTGTTCTATGGCCAAGTATAGTCGACACCCCAATAAACATAAAATCGGACAGACGCCAATTCCCTCTTATGCTGGAGAAACACTCCGCTTCGATATATTCTCAACAGATGGGACCCTCTTCCTTACGTGTGTCGACAAATTTTCAAAATTCGTCATTGTACAGGCAATCGCATCAAGGGCAATCGTGGATGTAAAGTCACCAATATGTAATATAGCCAACTTTTTGCCAAATACAAGAGCCAGCTATTGCGACAACGAAAAATCACTAAATTCAGAAACAATCAAATCAGTCCTCCTCAAAAATTTTAAAATTTCTATCGCAAACGCACCACCTTCACATAGTACTTCCGGAACGCGGAAATAGTTCGGTGCCTGAAAATAGGAAAAGGGATAAACGACTGAGCAAATTCTATTAGCAACTGCCAGGTATAATAGAACAATACATTCGGTAACGGACGGAAACCCAATAGAAATAATACACTCAACACCAGTAGAATTCGAGAAAAAAATCAGCGAGCAAATTCAACAAGCACAGCATAAGAGATTGGAAACATCCAATAAAGAGAACAGATAAAAATTACCAAATAGGCGATAAAGTTTTCCTAAAGTCAAACAAACGTTTGGGAAACAAATTTTTGCCGCTTTGCTCTGAACAAACCATCGAAGCAGACCTGGGGACCACGGTTCTTATTAAGGGGGGGTGGTCCATAAGGACAATCTACGCTAAACACTCCAGCGAGATTATTGACTTTTTTCCATATTCTTCTTAGGCTACGAAATTATCTTTTAGTCCTCGTACTTAAGACCGCTAGAACAAACGCGACAATAAGACTCAATGACTACACGAACGCGGACTACATCCCAATAGAAGATGGCGAAATTGTCATCTGGGATTCTTACGGATACCTACAGCACTCGACGAACATGACGACTTATGAAGACTACGTTGACCAGACAGAAACGATGACGAGGACATTTACGGACGACCACAGGACAATGGTTATAATGACGGAAGTAACACATCTTCGTAAGTTGATCACAACCTTAAAATTTTAGGATAAAAATACTAGGAGCATAAATTTAATCGGATCTGCACTAAAAGTTATCGCTGGTAACCCCGACTTAAACTATTGGGAGCAGATAAAATTCAATCAGGAACAGCAGTTAAGAACGGAGAAAGGGCAAACAGAGTTAAACCTGAAATTTGAAAAGCGCCTAAACGAACTTGCAGCTGCAACAAATTAAATCCAAAAATTCGAGGCAGACAGGGAAACCCACCTTTTAGAGATTATCTTAGCTAAAAATAGGATTGCAATTACAGATCTAGAAAATATTTTAGTGGGCCTAACCCTAGCTAAACTTAACGTTGCAAGTCCAGCGATACTGGACGACTCCGATATTGGCGAATTGAAAGACAGACAGCCTACTGACATTAGCGTAATAGAATTATTAGATCTATCTAGCATTAATGTTTTCCAAAATTCCGAAATTTTACATTACCTCGTTAAAATCCCTAGTATTAAACTTAGGTGTAAAAAGATAAATGTCTTCCCAGTTCAGCGCCATAAAAAGATCTTAGACTTCGAAAGAGGAAACCTGGTAGCTGAATGCCCGACACGAAACATCAACATCGGCCAATGCAGGACGACAGTCAATGCGACCTTCTGCAGGGAGCTCCAAAACGGCATTTCCGGAGCTATTGCGCACTGCTCCCCGCTTCCGGGTCACTTGGATCCAATCATCATAGTTGACCACGGCACCCTGATCATAAACGACGCCAATATGACCGTAAGCGACGGTCAAGAACGAGAGCAAAAGGTATCAGGAACCCACCTGGTAACACATTCCGATAGAGTGGCACTCAACGGAACCTGGTTCATCAACCATCTGGTAAACTCGAAAAAGAAACCCGCTGTCTCGGCCATGGCCACGGTCAACATCACGGCCCACCAGAACCGGCTGAGTCTACCATTTCTCCACGAGTTAAGTTTGAGGAACGCCCACCACATAGGGTCCCTCAGAGAAGAACTCACTTCTGGCTCCCTCCTCAGCAACTCACTCGCCGTACTCATCGCCTTCCTACTGTGCTCTACCGTCTGGCTCGAATACCATCACCTGAAGGTCAGGAGCCGAACAAAACCGGGAGCTGGCACTGATGTGGAGCTAGAAGGTCACTGGGACGGCGACCACTTAAAAGGTGAGAAGTTAGCTTAGGCGGTTCCCACGGAGAGAAACTGCCAAATTGCAGGCCACCTTATCCGGTGGCTTGTACGCGCAATGCTGACCTGACTTTTTGGAGACCGCGCTGCAGCGAGACAGAGGCCTCAAGCTGGGAAACGGGTAGCTCTTTAAGTAGTCTAATTTTGTACTCCGGGGTTTAACAGTCTCGATAAATCAATTTAAACCCTCGCCCTAACGGGAGAGCGGGTAATGAAGATATCAAACTACCAAAGAAGTAATTTGTTAACTTACATAAAAATACATAATAGTTTTTTAATATGACTTCTAGCTTCAAAGCGAACGGTCGTGTTTTTTTTCTGGGCTCCGAATTTATATTTGTTTTGCCCAATCCAGCGGTGGATTTAAATAAATTCTTAAATAATTTCATTTCGTAATCAGTACTAGTTAAAGTTCCGTTCGCTTTGCGAGTGAATCTTTTGTGATTTGTGCTTTATTTTAATAAATTAATTCAATCTGTTCTCTTTTTGTCCTTGCGTTTTGCTTATTCTCTCTTTTGTGCGTTGTCCGTTGTGCTGTTTGGTGTTGTTTTTGTACTTAACTGCACGGTGTACCCGCTCTCCCGCTCTCTCGCTCTCCCAAAATCTTAAATTGCAGACTGCGCTCTTGAGGTACATTTTTGATTTTGTCTTTTGGTACAGTGGTCTAAACCCAATTAAATATGAAATCCAATGTTGTCTGCTTCCATAACAAATGCCGTCATTTAACAAAGCCTGAGGAGTTATGTGCAGATTGGTGCACACTAAGTGCGATGGCTTCAACGGCCATACAAGTGATGACCTAGCAAAAGGCCCAAATCTAAAATACTGTTGTGATACTTGCCTAGGGGTTGCGAATGAAATTAAACTCTTTATGGGCCAACTAGAGATAGTTTTCGTCGAGCTGATGATCTTCTTTCCGCGCTAGATTCACTTTTTTATAGCCTCAAGCTATTAGAGGAATCTCTAAAGCGCAAGAAAGCCGCTGGTGGTAGGATGGCTAAGGGAAATGCCCCGCAAATAGATAGAAATTTACAAGACCAATACAAAAATAATAAAATATCAAAACATTTTTCATGTGTGGGCGTGACAGTTTTGGGCGATTTGTGGGCGTTAGAGTGGACGTGGCAACATGAATCGACAGACTTGCGCTGCGTCTATGTCTCTGGAGTCTGTGTGCTTAATCTCAACCTTCTAGCTTTAGTAGTTCCTGAGATCTCAGCGTTCATACGGACGGACAGACAGATGGACAGACAGACGGATAGACGGGCAGACGGACGGACAGACGGTCGGACAATCGGACATGGCCAGATCGACTCGGCAATTGATCCAGATCACGAATATATATATTTATATGGTCGGAAACGCTTCCTTCTGCCTGTTACATATTTTTTAACGAATCAAGTATACTCTTTTACTCTACGAGTAAAGGGTAAAACAAGAGAGAACGCTATAGTCGAGTTCCCCGACTATCTGATACCCTTGATACCCTGGCTGCATTGTGCAAAACAATGCATGGTCGTTACGCATTTTGTTATTATAAGGTCTTTGGTACTACTATTATCTCTTTGAGTCAGACGAAACGCGACAAAGAAAATGCAAGTCGACAATAACCGAGCATCCGATGACCAATTCAGCGGCCGCAATAGGTCACCGAAAAATCCCACCCCAGTAACCGGCATGGGTATTGACTTCCAAAATAGGGGAAATCTAGAAATATGTCTCCTAGGTGGGAACACTTGGAAAAGAAGACCGATATCAGGAGTAGCTCAGACAAACCTCTAAGCTCTAAATTATAAACCGAGAAAGTGGTCAGTACTCGAGAGTCGGTAGTCGGGGCTCAATACTCGAGATTCTATTCTCGAGATTCCCTTCTCGAGATTCCATCCTCGTTATTCTATTCTCGGGAAGTCTATCCTCGGGGGGTTCATACTCAAGTGAAGACTGTCTTAAACGCCATAGAACTTCGGTCAAACGAAAAGTGCCGAGAGGAGCGAGGACTCAATCCTGCACCAACCTCCAGGATACTAGGACTTAGACTGAAAGGATTAAGGACCAGCATATAGAATACTCTTGTGTATATTCTGTTACTGTTCGACTTACAAATTATTGGTGCACGAATGTATATGTATGTATAATTCCCACAGTATATATAGCAACACCCAAGATCAAACGCGTCGAGATCTCATCGCTCCGGATTAAAGTGGAGTAAATTTGAAATTTCCCTATATATTTTTATATATGGATATATATCATTTAATTTTTAAACGAAAAGAAATTAAATTATAAATTATGCAAAGACAAGAGCCCCCAGAGCGACGTTTGTTGTCGTGAAAGCCAACAATTTTTGTTGACGTGCGCACCGTTGTCCAGTGATAAATTCGATACTCCCCGCTGAAAACAATTCAACTTCTCATAATCTTTGTATGCCAGCCTTTAATTTTTGTATTACACATGGCACTAGCCAACAATTTATTAATCAATAAAGTTAAAGTACGAACTTTTACAGGCACTTTTAACATTTATTCTCGTTTTGTCGGCGAGGTGAAGGGCTTGCCAAGATCCCACGACCCAAAAGCGACGAGCTTACGCTAGCAACCTGGTACCTGAACAATGGATGCCCCTCCCCAGGACACGGTCCCTAATACGCCTACATAACAGATATTAGTATATATATATATATACATATATACACTATATATATGTATTCTTTATATTTAGAAAATGTTTTTTTAAAGAGACCATTAACTAACTGCCTATATGTACAGTGGAGCAGGCGATGGAGTTTCAGAAGCTGCGCGGATGTACAATCTGCATCCAGGATGTCGTGAATAATGGAAAAGTCCAATGCAGGTTCGTAGTTTAAGGAATTTATTAAATTTTTAAATAAAAACATAAATTTTTTTGGGAATCGATAATTAAAACTGATTGATGTTTAATTAAAAAAATAGAAACATTGTCAAATAACTCGCTTTATGGCATGTCAACCAATTGCCGATATGTATATTTATACCCGTTACTCGTAGAGTAAAATTGAATACTAGATTCGTTGAAAAGTATGTAACAGCCAGAAGGAACTGTTTCCGACCATATAAAGTATATATATTCTTGATCAGGATCAATAGCACAGTGGATCTGGTAATGTCCGTCTGTCCGTCCGTCCATCTGTCTGTCCGTCTGTATGAACGTCGAGATCTCAGAAACTATAAAACAAGAAATTTGAGAATCAGCATGCAGACTCCAGTGACATAGACGCAGCGCAAGTTTGTCGATTCATGTTTGGCCACGGAAAACTAACGCTCACAAACCGCCCAAAAATGCCACGCCCACACTTTTAAAAATGTTTTGATATTTTATCACATTTTTGTTAGTATTGTAAATTTATCTCGATTTGCAAAAAATCTTTTTGCCACGCTCACAGACCCCCAAAAACTGGATTTAGTGTAAAAATTTTTGAAAGGACAAGAAAAATAATATTATCAATAATTACAATTATTATTGTTATATGAAATGTTGTGTTATTTTCAGAAATTAATTTTAAAACGTCATTATTTTTTACCATTTTAATCTTAGTTACATTTATCATCATAATTCCAAGCTTCAAAGCGAACGGTCGTGTTTTTTTTTCTGCGCTCCGAATTTATTTTTGTTTTGCTAAATCCAGCGGTGGAATTTAACAAATTATTTAATAATTCAATTTCATAATCTGTACTAGTTAAAGTGCCGTTCGTTTCGCAAGTGAACCTTTTGTGATATGTGCATTATTTTAATTAATTAATTCAATCTGTTCTCTTTCTGTCTTTGCGTTTTGTTTACTCTCTTTTTCGTGCGTTGTCCGTAGTGCTGTTTGGTGTTGTTTTTGTACTTAACTGCACGGTGCACCCGCTCTCTCGCTCTCCCACACAAAATCTTAAAGTGCACACTGCGCTCTTGCGGTACATTTTCTGATTTTGTCTTTTGGTACAGTGGTCAAAACCCAATTAAACATGGAAACCAATGTTGTCTGCTTCCATAACAAATGCCGTCAGGTAATAAAGCCTGATCAGTCAAAAATGACCTGTTGGCTATGTGATAGAATGGTGCACACTAAGTGCGCTGGTTTTAACGGCCGAACAAGTGATGACCTAGCTAAAGGCCCTAATCTAAAATACTGTTGTGATACTTGCCTAGGAGTTGCGAATGAAATGCAACTCTTTATGCGCCAAACTAAAGGTGGCTTGAAAGGACTGATCAGCAGTTTTGGCGTGGCTAGAGATAGTTTTCGTCGAGCTGATGATCTTCTTTCTGCGCTTGATTCACAATTTAATAGCCTCAAACTATTAGAAGAATCTCCAAAGCGCAAGAAAGCCGCTGGTGGTAGGCTGCCTAAGGGGAATGCCCCGCAACCTTTGGCGAGTGATCAACAGGACTCCACAGCTGATCAGTTGACGATCGAAGCAAACCCTCAAATGTTGCTTAGATCGGCAGCTAAAAAAGATTCGGTGCAATCCGATCAATCGGTTGTGGAGGGAGTCCAGCCTGGGATTGCTACAGATTCCGCTATGTCCGCACTGGTTTCTCAACCGGTGATTCCACCCGTCCCGAATTGTTTACCACCACAAAGGAATATTGAGTCCGGACTACCGGCACAAGTTGGCACTTCAGAAATACAACCTGCAGTGCCAAAACCCCTCTCGGTGGTTCCACTAAAGAAACAAATTTTTGTTTCTCGGCTTTCCCCTGATCAAACATCATCTGATGTACTGTCTTATATACAAGACAAAACAAAAGCCGACAACATAAAAGTGGAAAAATTTAACTTTTCTTATGCTAGGGACATCTCACCTTTCAAGATAACTGTCCCAAATGAGCTATTCTCAACCATATGTTCTGGTGATTTTTGGCCGAAAAGTATGATTGTGAAAGAGTTTGAAGCTAAGATTAAAAATAGGATAAAAAGGCCCGTGGGAATTAAACTTCCCACAAGTGGCCAGATCACTGCCCCATCCTCCTCTACTACTTCTACTTCTTTATCTTCAAAAAACTAAAATCTAGTCTCACTATCTGTTATCAAAATGTAAGAGGCTTGTGTAGTAAGCTAACTAATTTGTATTCTAATAGTCTTTCCTTTGCATCCCATGTTATTGTGTTTACAGAGACTTGGTTAAAACCGGAGATACTTAACTCCGAAGTTCTCCCAGGTATGTACACAGTATACAGGCATGATCGTCCCTCCAGGCGGGGAGGTGGAGTCCTAATTGCTGTTAGGTCTACCCTCACGTCAGAGGAGGTACTTTTTGACGAGTTCCGTAACATAGAATTCTTATGCGTAAAGCTGTCATTTTCTGATAGCTATGTTTATATTACGTGCTCGTACATTCCGCCGTCTTCTGAATTTCCTGAATATATTAACCATTTGTCCGCTATCCAATCCGTTACAAACAGACTGTCCGATAGGGACCAACTAGTTGTCCTAGGTGACTTTAATATACCAGGCACTAAGTGGTCCACAGAGGAACAGTCAAATATTCTCCTGCCTATAGCACAGCATGACTTTATTGACGGCTTGCTTGACATATCGTTGTCGCAAGTTAATTATATTCAAAATTCTCTTGGTCGTTTATTAGATCTATGTTTTGTTTCAAGTCCTGAAAGTGTGTTTCTGACTAGAGTAGCACCTCTTAGTCAACCAGAAGATCCATACCATCCAACTTTCGAGGTGACAATTGACACAGGTACCGTAATAAAAGAGAGGCCAGAAAAGTCAACCAAACGAATTCATTGTTTTCGTAAGGCAAACTTTCAGAGGTTAAATCTTTTTATATCTGGCTTTAATTGGTCCGATCTATATTCTTGCAACAAAATGGCCGATGCCATAGATATTTTTTATACTGCAATTTAATCATTTTTCAACTCTTGTGTTCCGATGTACTATCCGTCTACTTCTAACAAACCACCTTGGTTTAATAAAGAGTTGACACACCTAAGAAATGTTAAGTCCAGACTTTATATAAAATTTAAAAATACCGGTTCTCAATCTATATTTTCTAAATATGTAAGTGCTCGGTTAAATTTTACCGTGCTTAATGCTCAGTGTTATAAGAATTATTTAAACCGTTGTAAGTTCCAGTTCGCACAGGATCCCAAACAGTTTTATAATTTCGTTAACACTAAGCGTAAAACAACTAGTTACCCTTCCTCGCTATTTTTTGAAAATACTTCGGTAACATCGGATCAGGCAATAGCCGATCTATTTGCCAAGTTTTTTCAAACCACATATTCTACGTTACCTCATTCCGAACGACCTTACTCTTACGCGGTATCAAAGTCAAATTTAATATTCTGTCCCACTTTAAACGAAAGCTCACTGCTTTATGATCTTCTGCGAGTTAAGCCTGTCTATTCGCCAGGTCCCGACGGAATTCCTGGCTGTGTGCTTAGATTCTGTGCGGAAGCCTTGTGCAAACCTCTACTAAAACTGTTTAACTTATCTCTAGAATCTACACAGTTTCCCCAAATATGGAAGGAGTCCTTTGTGATCGCTCTCCATAAAAAAGGTAGCAAATCGGATGCAAGCAATTACAGAGGAATCTCCAAATTGTCTGCTATCCCTAAGCTTTTTGAAAACGTTATCACTCCTCACTTGCAGCACCTTTGTAGGTCAATTATTTCACCATGTCAGCATGGTTTCATGAAACGCAGATCAACAACTACTAACCTTCTGGAGCTAACCTCCTTCGTAGTACAGGGTTTCAAAAATAATCTTCAAACAGATGTCATTTATACGGATTTTAGTAAAGCATTCGACTCTGTTAATCATTCACTTTTAATAAAAAAACTTGATTTATTAGGTTTCCCTGTTGATCTCCTAAATTGGATTCTAAGTTATCTGAATGGCAGGACGCAACGGGTCCTCTTTAAAAATTCTCTTTCTTGTATTCTCCGAGTCACATCCGGCGTCCCACAAGGGAGCCACCGAGGTCCGCTCCTTTTTACCTTATTTATTAACGACCTTCCCTTAATAATAAATCATTCGCGTGTACTAATGTACGCTGATGATGTAAAATTATGCTTGCAATATAAGGACATTTCTCGCCATTTGGACTTACAATCCGATCTAGATTGCTTTCAAACATGGTGCCGTGATAACGTATTAAACTTAAATGGCTCTAAGTGTAAAGTTATGACCTTTTATCGTGCCAACTCAATGCACGCAACTTACACTTTAAGTGGGTGCTCTTTGGACAGAATAACACATGTTGATGATCTTGGTGTTCTTCTGGACCCTAAACTTAAATTTTCAGACCATATTTCGTCTATTGTCAATAAGGCCAGGGGTGTGCTTGGTTTTATAAAACGGTGGTCAAAGGAATTTGATGATCCTTACATGACCAAAACCTTATTTATTTCTCTAGTCCGTCCGATCCTCGAGTATGGATCACCTGTTTGGAGTCCACAATATGAAGTTTACTCGGACCGCATTGAATCGGTTCAAAAGAACTTCTTACTTTTTGCTTTACGGCGCCTTAATTGGGATGCAAACCGTAGATTACCTCCTTATTCGAGTAGATTAATGTTAATTAACTTACCCTCCTTAGCTAACCGTAGAACGATGCTTGGAACAGTCTTTATTTTTAACCTTATTCGTGGTGAAGTGGATAGTCCCGACTTGGTTAGTCGGCTAAACCTCACTGTTCCAAGCAGATTTACTAGAAATTACGTACCTTTAATTTTAAATCAGTGTAGATCTAACTATGAGTTTCATGATCCCTACAGAGTATTATGTTCTGACTATAATAGATTCTATCCTATTATCTCTAATTCTGACTCTCTGCCGTTTTTAAAGCGATCAATACTAACATACTTAACGAATTCTTAGATATTACTACTAGCATACATATATTTCCTCGTCCTTTACTGTCTTCTATATCGCGTCTATCTTCCCGCGATTCGAGCCGTACGATACACGGCAGCGCCCCTCGGTCGGTTGGGCGGGAGGTGTGGCCGTGGGACTCGCGCGAAAAAAAAAAAAAAAAATATATAATAGAGTTAAATCAAATTCTGGACTTTAAGAATTTTCGCTTAAAATAACATTTCCAATCTTATATGTATATCCCCATTTAATTCTTGACAATTTTGAGAGATGGTAATTTCAATTAGATTACATGTTTTTTTTTAAATTCCTTTTATTCCTCTCGGGAACTTAGGGCTTTTACGAGAGTTTCCATCTAACTCTATTTTGAGCTGTCTGTTTTGCACTTGCCCTTGTGGTGTTTATTTGGGCTATTTCTCGGTGAGCGGTTCTTCTCCAGGTTGCTCTTGGCCTTCCTACTCGCCTGCTTTCTTGGGGGTTCCAGTCTAGTGCCATCCTCACTATGCTACTCGGGTTTTTTCTGAGAGCGTGCCTTATCCACATCCATTTTTATACCCGTTACTCGTAGAGTAAAAGGGTATACTAGATTCGTTGAAAAGTATGTAACAGGCAGAAGGAATTGTTTCCGACCATATAAAGTATATATAGTCTTGATCAGGATCAATAGACGAGTCGATATGACCATGTCCGTCTGTCCGTCCGTCCGTCTGTCTGTCCGTCCGTATGAACGCTGTGATCTCAGGAACTACACAAGCTAGAGATTAAGATTAAGCATACAGACTCCAGAGACATAGACGCAGCGCAAGTTTGTCGATTCATGTTGCCACGCCCACAAACCGCCAAAAACTGCCACGCCCACACTTTTGATGTTTTGATATTTTTTCACTTTTGTATTAGTCTTGTAATTTTCCATCAATTTGCCAAAAAACTTTTTGCCACGCCCACTCTAACGCCCACAAACCGCAAAAGGTTGCCACACCCACACTTTTAAAAAATGTTTTAATATTTTTGCATTTTTGTATTGGTCTTCTAAATTTCTATCGATTTGCAAACAAACTTTTTGCCATGCCCGCTCTAACGCCCACAAACCGCCCAAAACTGCCACGCCCACACTTTTAAAAATGTGTACTCTACGAGTAACAGGTATAAAAAGGGTATTATTTAAGATTTTGCCGGAAAATCAAATGCGTTATCTTGAAGATTGGGAAAATGCTAGCCGATAAATATCTGTGTGGGTTTCGGCGTTGTGATTCAGCCGATTCCAACGAAAGTTTACCCTCCCTACTACCGTCGCAGTTTTTGGTAGCATCAAGCCATTTAAATTAAACCCCGTCGAATTGGGTATTTTAAACCACCATTCTTGCTGTACTAAAGTCTGCTGGCGTTTTGACTTTGCTTGAAAAGGTGACCAGACGCTGGTTTTCAAGAAACTTTTATTCGGACAACGATGAAAGATGATCAAATGAAATCAGTTCACACTCAAAATCTTTCGAGATCTGGAAGCTGAAGGATGGATGGTCATGGTAAAATCGACTCGAAACTTTGATACCTTTCAACAAATCTAGTACACATACGAGTAAAGGGTGTAAACATATGTATGTCCAATAGCGGTACAATTTTATAAATTTGTAAATGCAAATTAACAGCGAATGAACTGAGCATTCAAAGAATATGGAAATGGACGTGCATATTTCTGCCATTGCATTCCTGGACTCTTCTGGCTCGTTGGCGTTTTTATTAAATTATTTATATCGCATTGCTAAGTCTGTGTCCGTATCACGATGATGAAAGTGAGAATGATGTGTCATTCTTATG
This sequence comes from Drosophila yakuba, assembly GCF_016746365.2. NCBI lineage: Eukaryota > Metazoa > Arthropoda > Insecta > Diptera > Drosophilidae > Drosophila > Drosophila yakuba. The sequence goes on along the minus strand of NC_052530.2, from coordinate 1,639,507 downwards.
CGGTTGACGGCGACTGTAGTCTCCGCTTTTGAGGACTTACAAAGAATTTCTCGTTTTGATATAGTATAGTTTTCGTTGCGACAACCACGAAATTCTTTTCCCTTTGGTCCAATTGTGTCCATCAAAGTGATGCTAGGTCGTCTCCCTTGTGCGCCAGTTCCACATGCAAAGATCTTAACGGCTATAATTTGAGCAGACTGGTCGGATGAGTCACAAATCATGATCAACATGCCTGACAAAACCAGTCTTTTTTGTATATCCTTTACTCGTAGAGTAAAAGTGTATACTTGATTCGTTGGAAAGTATTATATATACTTTATATGGTCGGAAACGCTTCCTTCTGCCTGTTACATACTTTTCAACGAATCTAGTATACCCTTTTACTCTACGAGTAACGTGTATAAACATGGAATCTAATTGAAATTACCATCTCTCAAAATTGTGGGGATATACATATAAGATTGGAAATGTTATTTTAAGCGAAAATTCTTAAAGTCCAGAATTTGATTTAACTCTATTATATTTTTCGATAAATGTAACTAAGATTAAAATGGTAAAAAATAATGACGTTTTAAAATTAATTTCTGAAAATAACACAACATTTCATATAACAATAATAATTGTAATTATTGATAATATTATTTTTCTTGTCCTTTCAAAATTTTTACACTAAATCCAGTCCCCTTCTTATATATAAATCTTAGAAAACAAGAAAAAAATAATAACTAAAAAAACTATTTCTCTAAGTTTCTTAATTCTTAGCGTTGTCCTTAGTCAACTGACAGAATATTAGTTCGACTCAATAAAACAAACATTTCATTATATACATCTACATCGTCTATATAGACTACTGCATTGGAATAGGCTAAGTTCGGCAAAGATCGCGTTATGGCTCGTTGAATAATAGAAGAAGCGTTTCTTCGGCCAAATTGCATTGCCAGAAATTCATACCGATCCTCTGTAGTCACAAATGCCGTCCTTTTGAATTATCTGAGGTATCTGATGAAACCAGCTAGCCATATCAAAGTAGAAAAATAATTTCCGCTTGCAATCGATCTATCTGATCTGAAATCAATGGTGGTGGGTATTTATCAGAAATTGAATTTGCATGTAGCTCACGAAAATCGATACTCTGTTGGTGCCATCCTTCTTTATATACCCGTTACTCGTAGAGTAATAGTGTATACTAGATTCGTTGAAAATTATGTAAAATGCAGAAGGAAGCGTTTCCGACCATATAAAGTATTCTCAGGATCATGATATAACCGAGTCGATCTGGCCATGTCCGTCCGTCTATCTGTCTGTCTGTCCGTATGAATGACGAAACCTCAATATCTCAGGTGGGAACAAGTAGTAGAATTAGTTCTAACAACACGCCTTGCGCATTCATCAATGCTGCTAACCATCCCGTTCAATATTGCCGTACGTTTGGAAATTTATCTACCTCATTACGCCATGCTGAAATTAGAAAAGTATCGCTTAGCTTTAATTGCCTAAAGCGTGGGCGCAACACACAGGCATGCACAAGAGGAGGCTGCCGTGTGTGTGGAAATGGGCACCATACTTTGCCATATATTGGGCCAACTCGTCGCAGCCAGCAATTGAATCGTATCCACCAATACTGTTAATATTAATACAGGTGGCACTCAAAATAAATGCATATTCGGTCGTTAATCCTGAAATTGAAACTCCAGGCTCCCAGTCTAATAGCTCTTTAACGGTACAGGGTCCCACTTTCGACGTTGTTCTGCTGGCCACAGCTGTAGTGCTCGTAAGGAGGCGTTTGGTGGCGTTCAAACCCCGTGGGGCATTGCTTGATTCCGGCTCCCGGCTGGATCTGGTGACTTATAGTTTTGCGCAACAGTTGGAGCTCGAAAAAATACGTTCAGACGGTCTAGTTTTGGGTCTCGGCGAGGCAAATGTGCCAACTGAAGAGTTTACAGTCGATATTTGCTTACAATCTTAGACATCAAGCTTTTCCACTTTGCTCTCCGTACTCATTACCCCTACTATACCAGACCATCACCCCAGCATCGTCTTGACTGTACTGCCACTTCTTCAAAAAACTCGCCTTGGTTAGGTGGTTTCTGGTGGGGGACAACGCCATTTTAATACTTCTTCGTTGACTGCCAATTGTGTCTTGGATAATCAAAGTGATGATAGTCTGGATGAGGTTGTTCACCGGTTCTGGGAGTTAGAGAGCTGCGTTAAAAACAAGGAAGAGCTTAATTGCGAGACATTTTATTGACACTAACACCCGATTATCTACAGGTAAATACTCTTTGCATTTACCATTTAAATTCAAGTCCACACATTTAGGCGAGTCCTACGCGCAAGCTTACTATAGATTTTTAATTTTGGAGTGCAAACTAGAGCGGCTGCCTCCCCTCAGCGAACCATATTCGGCCTAAGCCTTTATCACATATCTCTGGCTAACTCTGCGGATATTTCTTCGTTCAGGAATTTTCTGCCGCATCATTTGTTTTGAAGAAGGATAGTACAACGACTAAGCTTTGCGTGGTGTTTGATATATCGGCTATCACTTCGTCTGGCCAATCTCCTAATGAGGAGCTCGTAGCAGGACATATCATACAACCTAAGCTGTTTGACATGTTAATGAAATTTCGATCATATGCAGTGGCTCTCACTCGAGAAATATGTAAAATGTATCGGTGTGGCCGTATGATGACTACAGATAATTATCTTGCATCTTGTGGAGATACCCTCCACGCTGTGGACCAACTCGCTCTAGATGAATGCTCTATTTATCTCATTAGATCGGCTGCTATGCTAGAGGATTTCTACGTAGATGATTTAGTTTTAGGTGGCAACTCAATTTCTGAGGTAAAAATTTCTGTTTATTAATTTTTTTTCTTCGTAAACTTTGAATTCCGGAAATGGTGTTTGATGTTTTAGTCATTCGTCTGTTCTAGTAGGCGTTGCTGAAAAGGACAAGAAGCAGTTTCTGCAGTTTGATTATGGGAGTGACATAACCAAGACCCATCTACAAATAATTTATTATTTTCGTTCTTGTGGACTATTTCTCATATCTACGATCATCTTGGTCTTATCGGACCTGCAGTTGCGAAATGGAAATTCGTGCAGCAATTGTGGAAGGCTAAGCTAAGCTGACCCCAAAGGTCTTTCTTTAGAGTTGCAATCGACTTGGATGAACATTAGCAGCAATTTTGTGAATGTAAGCCTTTTACCCATTCCCAGATTAACACTAGACCTTAAGGGTTCATGAATTCTGGGATGCCAGCATGAAAGCGTACGGAGCTTGCGTGTATATTGTTTCTAAGTCCGAGGAGGCAACTAGTCATCTGCTGTGCTCGAAGTCTAGAGCACCTCCCTAAAAAACATTGATGGTACCGAAGCTGGAGCTTTTGGGGGCTTAAGTGTTGTCTCAACTTATAAATTCCGTAAGCCAGATTGGATATTTCGATAGAAAATCTATCTGCTGGAATGATTCGTGAGTGGCCTTGTCTTGGATCAGGGACGAACCTTCTAAATTTTATGTATTTGTCGCCATCCGGGTGGCCTCTGTTCAGCAGCTAACAAGCGGCATGGAATGGCATTATGAACAAACCGATCTTAACCCTACTAATATTCAGCAGGGGCAACTCCTAATCAAGTGATGCAATCTAATCTAGTTTTATTGTCCCCCCTTTCTTACACAAGGTTCAAAATACTAGCCGACCTTTTGTGTTATTAAACGACCACTAATTGAGCTCCGAAAGACCGTGCTAATCAGTAAGTCCTCATATCTGGATACTACTATCAATTGGAAGTTTATTATTTTATTCCCTGTCATGTAACGAATATTTAAATACGTCTCCAAATTTATTTCTCGTAATCGCCATCATGGGCTTTGCGTTTCCGATATTTTACATGGAGCTAAAATTCTTATACGGCTCGTCCAGCGTGCGCATATGTGGGACGAAATTAAGGAGTTGCAGTCTAAGCGAACTGTAAAAAACTCAAGCTCCATTGGGTCGCTACTGTCCTTTCTGGATGAGACACTTTAGCGGCCATTTAGAAAATTCGGCACTTTCATACGATGCTAGACACCCAATGATTTTGCTAAATCACCGTCCTATAACTCTATCTATTATTCGGAGTTTTCATGAACGACAGCTGCACGCAAGCCCCGAGCACTGCTGGCAAATTTACGTATGCAGTTCTGGCCTATTGGCGGGTTACAAATTGTCTTACGAGTGGTTCGCGAATGCATTAAATTCTTCAGGACTAGGCAGCAGCTCTTTAAGCATATCATAAGCAACCTTCCGATGGAAGGTTTGACTTAATCTCGGGCTTTTACAGATACTAGAGTCGACTATTGTGGTCCTTTCTACTACAAGTCGTTGGTGCGCAATAGGCCGCCCCCAAAGTGCTACATCTCGGTTTTCATTTGTTTCACCACCAAGGCAGCGCATTTGGAGCTTGTTCAGGACTTGACAATGAACTCTTTTCTGGGAGCCCTTAAGACCTACGCAAAATTGGAGTGACAATGAACCAACTTTGTCGGTGTTACAACAGCGCTCCAAATGGCGCTTAACAAGTCGACCTCTTCGCATATATGATTTGGTGCTGGTCAAGGACGAGAATCTTCCTTCAATGCTTTGGCCACTGGCTCGAGTAGTCGTTCTTACTCCACGAAAGGATGACGACGTACCTCGAGTGGCTGAGTTAAGGACGGCATCCGGCATCATTTGTAGAGTGGTCAGGATTTTTAGCTGCCGCTAGATGATTATGTTGAAAGCGAGTCATTCAACAGAGCGAGCATGTTGATAGCAGCCAAATCAGTTCTTATTAGCAAAATCGAGTTCCGTAGATACTAAATACCAAAAAATGTTATTTCTATGCCTGTTATAATGTTAGGTTCAGTCCTATTATGATCCTAAGTCTGTGAATGTGATTGATAAGAACAACTATTTGTTGACCTTTTGTTGAAATGTCTTTTTTTTTAAATATAAAATATCACTTACCAAAAATAACTCCTATTGATAAAAGCAGAATGAATGGTCGTCGGCGTCCAATATTCAGTTTGCAGCGATCAGATAAAGATCCCAAAACGGGACATAGAAAAAATCCAACCAACGGAGATAATGCCCAAACCAGTGTCATATGCTGATGCTCAACTCCGATTTTTAAAAGTGTTGGGGAAACAAACGCTGTTTCGGCTGCATAAGAGAACTCGATGCCCATAACAGCTGCCGAAACTCTGACTAATTCGGACCTTGTCTTTGTTCTAAAAGTGAAAAAAAAATAAGTGGATAATAATTGTTTAAAACAAAAACAAGAGAGAACGCTATAGTCGAGTTCCCCGACTATCTGATACCCGTTACTCAGCTAGTTGAAGTGCGAAGGAGTGTCTTCAACTCTGACAGTTTTTGGCGGTTTGTGGGCGTTGGAGCGGGCGTGGCAAAATTTTTTTTGCCAAATTGATAGAAATCTACAAGACTAATACAAAAATGACAAAATATCAAAACATTTTTCAAAAGTGTGGGCGTGTCAGCTTTGGGCGGTTTGTGGGCGTGGCAAAAAGTTTTTTTTGCAAATCGATAGAAATTTACAAGACCAATACAAAAAATTAAAAAATATCAAAAAATGTTTCAAAAGTGTGGGCGTGGCAGTATTGGGGGTTTTGTGGGCGTTAGAGTGGGCGTGGCAAAATGAATCAACAAACTGGCGCTGCTTCTATGTCTCTGGAGTCTGTATGCTTAATCTCAACTTTCTAGCTTTTGTAGTTCCTGAGATCTCGACGTTCATACGGACGGACAGACGGAAAGCCATGGCCAGATCGACTGGGCTATTGATCCTGATCAAGAATATATATACTTTATATGGTCGGAAACGCTTCCTTCTGCCTGTTACATACTTTTTAACGAATCTAGTATACCCTTTTACTCTACGAGTAACGGGTATAATTAATTAATTATACATATTATAAATAATTATACTAATATATGTATATACATATATAAAAACAAGTCAAAGCTTCATATACCCGATACTTCAGATGAAGGCTGATAAAAAGTAAATAAAATAAAAAATGGCCTAGCAATCGCAATCAAGAATGTATGTATATATATAATATATGATTGGAAACGCTCCTTCCTATAAACATTTACTGTACCAGTAAAGAGTATAATAATATATATGAAATATCCCTGTCCTTTCAATCTCTCTATCCACAATAAAAACTCGCTTCACAGTTTTCGCGCATTCCTCAATACAAATTACTATTGAATTTCTACGTATTCACGTATTCTTCAATACAAATTACTTTTGAACCTGAAGAAAAGTTCGATAGGCAGAAAGAATTAATAAAATAACTTTAACTCAACATATTAGCGCCCGTAGTGAAATACGTGTATCACTTCTCCTAGCAAATGGGCTAAGGGACTTGTAGAGTCTCGCAGCCCCTTATGTCCAGTTGTTGTCAACATAGCGAAAAACAATTAGACCACGGCACCTAAGCTTTATCTATGCAGATCAGTTGCATAAGCAACTCCCTTGTTCTGCTGTTCTCTCTATAATATAAACTCACTCGATTTCGTTTCCCAAGCATGCGCATCGCTGCCAAATTTCTCGAAGAAAAATAAATTAAATCGCTTGAATTAGCTACCATAAAAATCGTCTTTCATTTTGCATAAAAAAGCTAATATTAGCTCAACATTTTGGCGACCCCAAAATATATGCATAGAGGTTAAGTCCTTGGGCAGAACTTCCATTTTGGACACTCCTATATCGGTTTCCGTTCGCTGGGATGCCCCAAGTGAGTGGGAGCCAGCCAAGCAGCTGTGATTTCCTAAGCGAGTAGCAACGAAGTTATATATATATATATATATATATATATATATATATATATAGAAGTTAAAACAAGAGAGAACGCTATAGTCGAGTTTCCCGACTAAGTGATACGTTAGTGGACGTACGAAGAAGAGTCTTCACCACTGACAGTTTGTGGGCGTGGCAAAAAGTTTTTTTGGCAAATCGATAGAAATTTACAAGACCAATACAAAAATGAAAAAATATCAAAAAATGTTTCAAAAGTGTGGGCGTGGCAGTTTGGGCGGTTTTTGGGCGTTAGAGTGGGCGTGGCAACATGAAACTTGCGCTGCGTCTATGTCTGTATGCTTAATCTCAACTTTCTAGCTTTTGTAGTTCCTGAGATCCCAGCGTTCATACGGAACGCCAAGTTTAATTCCGGGTGTGGGGATGTCTGTCGTATTTTCCTTCTTTGCAAATTCTGCATTGCCCAACTATCGTGTCAGGATAGCTAAGTATGACCTCCCTAGAGATCAAAGCACTTTTTCGTTTTCTGAAAGCTTGCAAAGCTTCTTTATTAAGTTCTATTGTGTTAGCCTATGATTGATTTTTGGACACACGTCCATCTTCCCCTCTTAAAAGAGAAGTCAGGGGCTTAGCAAGTCCAGCTTGTTTTCTCATCTTTGCTAAAAACCACAATATCGCCTATATATTTATAACAAATCTCTCCTATGTGGTCTCTGAGAACATCGTCCAGAGCACGTTAAAAAAGAGATGGATCATTATTGAGACCAAATGGGAGTCGTGTAAACTCGTATTTGCCATTATTGACAGAAAAGGCTGTCTTCTCGATACCCCACGTTCTCAACGGTATTTGGTGGAAACCTCTTTTGGGATCGAGTACGAAAAACAGTTTATTGTTTCCGAGTTGCGAGAGTACCTCATTGATTTTAGGTATGGGATATGTATTGTAATAGTTATTTTATTCAACTTGCGGTAGTCAGTAACCATCCTTTATATTTTTTCTGCCGATGCATCAGTTTTTTTGGGGACAATCCACACTGGTGAGTTGTAGGGTGACCTTGAGGGTCGAATGATGCCATAATTGAGGAGTTCCTTTACTTGTCTGTCTACCTCCTCCTTAAGAGACATACTTAGGGTATTGATAAAATTTTGAATAGACCGGTTCATCCGATTTTGTCCGATTTTTGTCGTCAATCGGCCTGGCAAAGAGTTGTGGGTTTTTATTGGTCAGTTTATTTAGTTCTTTCTTAATAAGTAATTTAACACGGTTTTTTATAATCATTAGATACTTATTGGTGTAAATAGTATTTTGCAATTCTTCAGTTTTCAGTGTGGGAAGTAAGCAAAATTTAATGGGAACGTCGGATATGTTAAGCAAATTAGCTTTTATATGGTGGGTTATTTAAATCCCACCTCATACTGAGATTGCTTCTAATGGTTTTTCATTGGGTATTGGGTTAGAGACCCATCGAGGCTAAATATAATTTTTATTTGATCCCGGGTCAATTAGAATTTTTAATGTCGTCCCGCCACCTTCAATTGCCTTGAAGTATGGCAAGGATGTGCGGGTATTTCTAAAAAATGAAATTTGTAGGTTCTTCTTCCGTCTGGTCTGGTACTAGTACGTCTTCCCTATCTGTGTATTCTTGTAGGGCCTCGTCGAAATCTCCTTTTCCTGTTCCAGTGGTTTGGTCTTTTATCACCTATTCCTTGGTATGGTGCAGGTGGCCTTTTAGCAGCTTCGAACCTGGGCCTATTAATATAATTAATTTGCCTAGAACGGATACCAGAGTCGACCTCCATTGGTTCTGATTTTGGTAATGGTTTAAGTGCCAATGGTCGAGGTGGTGTGGTTGGAAACTCGTTATTATCAGCTATGTTTCTTGGGAATGACTGTGGTCTAAGTTGTTGGTACGGTGATTGGTATTGTTGTCGTGGTGGACCTTGATTAAAGAATTGTTGGTATAGATGTGGTTGTTGTCGCACCACTGGAACATCATTATAATTGATATTGCTTCTGGGTAAGGGTTCCGATAGACCTGGTCTAAAACCTTGATTTCTATTGTTGGCATGAGCTGTCCTGAAATTTTGGTTCTCAAGCTTCAGGCACAAGTGTAGCGCTTGGGGAAAATCTTGTGGTTCTTAAACACCCAGAAGTTTAGGTAAGTCTTCTCTCAAACCCCTAACAAAACTATCCTGGGCCCTGTCCCCATAGAACTCAGTCATGACCCTTTCTGATTCCATATATCCTACCCTGTTAAGTATCACGGAGAGATGGTGGTAAATATCCTGATAATACTCTTCTACCGTTTGGTGATTTTGCATTATTGTTGTCATCTGATGTGTTTACATCACGTTTATCTGCATAATGCAGAGTCATACATCTGGATATTGCGGACCAATCAAACGGCACATTATAAGATTCTAGTACCGCGTCTGCGTGACCTATTACTTTATTTCTTCTGGTATGCAGGATACCGAAATATTTGGGGCTGCCCTTTGGTGCCTCGTAGGCACTCAATACTCTCTCCACTGACTTTCTCCATGAAAACTACATCAAGCACTTTATTGAGGTCGTTTAAGTTTTGTTTCAAGTCCGGTCTAATCGCTTCGTCAGTCGCGTCAACAAAATTTGCAGGTAGATTCATTGACCTGGCGAGCGCGAGAATCTGCTCCTGCAATGTTTCTGCCACTTTTAAGCTCATTCAAGCCTAGTGTATTGCGTTGACCTGGACTATTCTACAAAAAATTTGTTGTGTTGTAAATTTAAAAAAAAATTATATATTTTTTCTAAATATTTATTTTTATTCAAGATTCTTAATATTTTGTTTAAAAATTGTTCTATATATTTTTTTTCTTAATCTTGTCTTACATTAAAATGTAGATCTACATTTTTGCCGGTGGTCCAGATTTACTCCTTTTTACTCTTTGGCTTCTTGGGATCCGGTAGCAAACACTTCAGTTGAAAGGCGAGTTGCGGTCGTACCTTACAACTCAGAGGAGGATCCGATCTATTATTGCCGGGATGGTAGCTTTAATTTTGTGTGTTGATTATTTTTCATGTCGACCGGCAAATTTTTTGTGTTGTCGGAAGTCTGTCTCGATCGCGAAAGGTTCTTATTACATTTTTATACCCGACGAACGAAGATTCAACGAATCTAGTATATCCTTTTACTCTACTCTACTGTAGTGTAAAGTTAAGAGATCTAGTCGGTAAAAGTCAGTCGATATTTAGAGATTAAAAGTGTCGGTCATCGCCACGCACAGACATACGAATTCGACTCATTAATTGCAGACCGCACAAGTTATATTATAAATTACACAATTAAATATAGACAAAATATACTTAATTATAATTGGCGCCCAACTAAATCTAAAACCCACGAAACCAAAAGGAGACAACTAAATCTAAAACCTATGATATCAAAATGAGTAATTAAATCTAAAACACACGATATCAAAAAAAGACAACTAAATCTAAAACCAAAAACATTAGAATAACAAGATGCGTCACGCCATACGACTTTTTTGCACACGATTTTTTCGTGCTGGCTTTAGAGCTGGCTACAGGCTCTCTCGAAATTTTGTTCAAAAGCCAGAGAGCGAAGAGCTCTAGAGCCACAATGACAAAATATGCCCTTCATTTTAAAAGATTTTAGATTTTTTTATAAGTTGCCACCACTTAAAAAGTCTATTTGTGCATTGCCTTAACATAACAATTATTCAAATTCAACATAGAAATAATAATAGCACCATCTATGTACATAATAACGCATAATAATTTTCAAATAAGACTTTATATTAGAATAATTGTCATTAGAGTATTCAATGTGCGACGTGTGAAAAATATAATTTGACAACGATTCTTCGGTGCCTATGTCCGCACTTCATGCTTCAAATATTCAATTTTGCAATAAACCGTTTCCATACCTTTATAAATAATTAATATATCATAAATAATATTTTTGCTTATGAATTATTTTTATGAAATATTTATTTTTTAAATGTAATTTCTTTTTTTTTCCAAATTCTTTGTTTTAAATTACAGTAGTTAAAATAATTTACTTTGCATACGTATTAATTTTTTACTATAATTCAGTAATTCAGTAATTACTATTAATTCAGTATTTAAAATGCAAATAAGATTCAGTTAAATTATTTTGTTATATTTTATTTTGATATCTTTAAAAAGCGAGCAATTATTGTTACTCTACGAGTAACGGGTGCCGTCAGTCGGGTGATGGACAAGGGGAATAACGTCTAGTTTAAAGCTTGCTAGAAGAACGCGCTGTAATTGTCCATACACCCGGAAGTGCGACTATACTCTCCACGCGAGGGCGGCTGGAAACAGGTCCGCTGGCAAGGTTATGTTCCCTGCCAGAGGAAGCTGGCAAATGGTAGTCGGGCGTCCCGGGCCGGACTAAGGTGTCATTCCACCCGTGCCGAGAGTCAGCCTGACTAAGGGCCCGGGTCACAATATAGCTCAGTCTCAAACGGAGAGCTCAGGGTACCTGGCGACCCCTTGTTCTAAGAAGCCTTACCCGGGCGTTGCGGATCTCCGCCCGGGTGGACCCTGCTTTTCTCCGCAACTCGTGGGAATCACATGGAGTCAACAAAAATAAATAAAAAGGAGTCAGGATCTCCCAAAAAACGTACCCAAACGGCAGTGACGACTGAGTCTGGCCGTACAAACTTCAAGGCAGCAAAGTTGGCGAGTGAGCCCACCTGCCTGGCCAACACCGTAGGATCGGGTTCGGGTGAACCCCGCCTCAAAGCTGAGGCGACTGAGTGCAAGCCGCCCAAAACCGTCGCCATGGGAACGTCTCCAGGCCCTAGTGACATGATGCCCCCTTCAGGCGCAGCCAAGGACGGCAAGCACCCAGTGGCAACCGGTAAAGGCAAACATACCTACGCAGAGAAACGATCTGCAGGTCAAATCTTACGCAGCCAGGAGAGATCAAAAACAGCTCCTTCGGCTGAGTGGATGAAGAAGGTGGAATGGGCTAAATCCGTTTTGCCAAACTTCGGCAAGGAAGCCCCCAAACCACCCAAGCCCACAGAGGTCAAAAAGCGACCTCCACCTAAGAGGGAGCGCTCCCAGAACGTCCCCTCCGACCCCTCGGCAAAGCGGCAACGCGTGCAGCCAGGGCGACCCTTTGCGGAGATCGCGAAAAACCGCATTCTCCTGGGCGTGGTCCACAGAAACGAGTGGCAGGATTCCACGTAATAATTGGAAATGGGTAGAGGCAGCCCTAGCCATAAAATGCTTTGAGATTCTGGCCAAGTCTGCAAAGACGTGGGATGGTTCCAAGGCGGCGTCAAGGTAATCGCCTGTGAAGATGAACGCTCTGCGGAGCTATACAAAGCCGCAGTAAAAGAGTTGGGGGAGGTGTATGAAGGCGCCGGACTTGTTGCGCTGAGCTGGTCCAACGTACCTTGCCGACCCCGGGCAATGATCTGGATCCCGGCATCTATCAAGGCGCCGGACGCTCACGGGGAGTGACCATAAAGGTCTACAAATCGGACTCCGCCAAGGAGGATCTGGAAGGCAGTGGAGGAGTGATCGAGGAGATCGCCTCCGAGATCGAGGCATCGGAAACCGAGGACGGCTACTTAACCGATGCCTCAATCCTCCGCAGCCTTGCGAACATGGGTCAATTGACAGACCTAGACACATCGGACGATGAGGGAGCCGACACAACCGTGGTGGAGAGACCCACAGCAGATTTCCGTGAGGCTTCTGCAGATAAACCTCCACCACAATGAGGCAGCTTCCGCTGCTCTTCAACTCCATCTGGCTGAAGATGGAGTCGACATAGTCCTAATCCAGGAACCTTGGATAGTGGGAGGAAAGGTTTCAGGATTAGGGACTAAAAAATATAAGCTTCTAACAGCTCCAAGCGAAGGTAAAATAAGAGCCTGCATTCTAGCCAAAAAGCACCTTAGCATTTTTCTGCTCCATAAGTACAGCAATGCAGACAACGCGGCAGCCACCGTGGAGAGTCAGCCATCTCCGTTCCGAGTGCTGTCATTATACATGGCCTACGAAAGACAAGAACCGCCGAATGAACTGGTTAGGAGACTGGTAAAACACAGCGAAAAGCAAAACATAGGCCTACTAATAGGCTGTGATGCTAACGCCTACCATACACAATGGGAAAGTACAGACACAAACGACCGCGGTGAGTCTCTTTTTAACTTTATCTCTAGTTCAAATCTCTTCATATGTAATAAAGGTAATGACCCCACCTTTATCATTAAGAACCGAAAAGAGGTAATAGACCTAACTCTCGTCTCTAAACCACTATTAGAGACAGTAACTCACTGGAGGGTGCTAGATAAGCACTCTCGGACCACAGGTACATAGAAACGACCCTTACAATCAATCCCTCAAAACCAGCAGCTTTCACAAACCCAAGGAAAACAGAATGGCAAAAATACAAAAATATTTTAAGGGAAAAAATCCCAACGGATCCCCCTCCATACCCCCAAACAATCTCTAGTCTAAACGAACTAGTTTCAATTTTCACAGAAACCTGCAACTATGCACTAAAAAAGCCTGCCCAAACAGCAAGCCCAAAAGAAAAAGATAACCTCCCTGGTGGTTAGCAGAACTGTCCGAATAGACTGCAGAACCCTTTTTAACAGGGCCAAGGCAGGAAATGAGGAGGCCCTGTGGACCGCCTACAAGAGAGCCCTTGTAAAATACAAAAAAGCCATCAGGAAAGCACAACGATCCTCGTGTCATTCCTTCTGCTCAGAAATTAAAAACACAACTGAAGCAGCAAGACTTAGAAAAATACTATCTAAATCGGCCACAACCCTAGGCTACCTTAAAAGAGCAGATGGTTCCTGGACCAGCACTAGTGAGGAATCTCTGGAGATACTTTTAGAAACTCACTTCCCAGGAAACAGCCAAAACGCTCTCACCCCTCAACAAACAAACGCCACACTGGCAAGTATCGAACTGTGCATAGACCATAGGTCCATTGGGCCATACACAGCTTTAAGCCATACAAATCTGCAGGTACAGACAAAATCATACCCGCACAAATCCAACATGCGGGAAATATAGCCAAAAACTGGCTTCTTGACATTTTTAAACGGTCCCTACTTCTTGGACACCTACCACAATCAGTCTATCATCCTTCCTACTAAAGACCCTTGATAGAATCATCGGCCTGCATCTGAGATCAAGTCTCAACGCTAGTCTCATCACAGACACGCAATACGCCTACAAGAAAGGGAGACATATAAGGAGCTTTTAACAACGTCATCCCAACGGCGATTACCGGAGCCCTGACAGACCTTGGGGTGGACCGCCACTCACATGCAGGAAGGTTATGTCTTCACGCAGAGGCACTCCGCAAGGAGGCGTCCTCTCCCCACTTCTATGGAACATAGCAGTCAACTCGATTCTACGCGACATGGAAGGGGGGGCTGCCGGATAATAGCCTTTGCTGATGACGTTGCTATCATCTTCGGAGGCAAATACCCCCAAACGCTATGCGATCTCATGAGCAAAAAACTCAGTGTTTTGTCCAGCTGGACAAAAAATAACGTATTAGAAATTAACCCCTCAAAGACCGAGCTGGTTCTCTTCACTAGGAAGTATAACATACCAGACCTAGTCCCACCCATCCTCAACAATCAAAGACTTTCCTTCAGTAACTGGAACTTGAACCTCACAGACAGATATTAAAAAGCTTCAATAGCACTCTTCACGTGCAAGAAAGCAATAGGGCTCAAATGTGGCATGACACCCTATATAGTAAACTGGATATATACTGCCATTGTCAGACCAATACTACTGTACGGAGTCGTGTTATGGTGGCCGGCTCTGAAAAAGAAGTCCAGCATAAAAATGCTAGCAAAAATGTAAAGAGCTGCGGCACTCTGCATCAGCAGTGCTTTACGCACCACCCCAAACGAAGCCCTAAATGCTATACTAAACCACCCAAGCCCAGAACTAGCTGGCATGGAACAGGCCACAGTAGCGGCCTTCAAATAGTCCCATCCAGGACAGACTACTGCACTCCTACGGAGTACATACAAACACCTTTCAACACAATCATCCCAAAGAGGGAAGATTGGAACTCACAAATACCTGGCCCCCAGAATGCTATATGCTTCTATACTGATGGGTCAAAACTAAAGAACAGAGTAGGAGGAGGAGTTTACTCCGAACAGCTAGGCCTACGCACCTCGTACAGACTCCCCGATCATTGCAGCTCTTCCAGGCTGAAGTGGCAGCAATGGGAGAGGCCCTAAAACACTTAAAATCACTAAAGCCAGAAGGCTCACACGTAAACATTTTCAGTGACAGCCAAGCAGCTATTAAATCGATTGGCTCAATCTCTAGTCACTCGAAAACAGTATCGAATTGCCGATAATCAACCTTATATGGGTACCAAGACACAGGGACATAGAAGGCAACTGCATCGCAGATGAACTAGCTCGAGAGGGCACTACCGCGCCACTCATACAAGAGATGGAGGGCATGAGTATGCCTTTAGCCACTTGTAAACTACTTCTTAGAGAAAACCTAAACCTAAACAAACAGACAATATGGGAAAACACCACACAGTGTCGCCTAACATGCCAAATATGGACAATAATAAGCTCAAAGAGAACATCAAAACTTTTAAGATTGACCAGAGCAAATCACAGGGCATTGGTTGATAGGCATCCATGCCAGAAGACTAAATGCCCCGTATAATGATTTCTGCCGTAGCTGTAGGGACAAGGAAATGAAAGAAACAGTAGAGCATCTACTATGCCACTGTCCAGCACTGCAAACGAAAAGACTTGCTCAATTAGGAAGCAGATTCCTGATAGACACGTCCGACCTGTCCGACACCGATCCACATCGGATACAAAAATTCACCAGCGCCTCTGGCTGGGGAAACTGCTAGCTTCACACGAACCTCTGCGGGCAAAACGGGAAAACATACACGGTATCACAACGGACCTCTACTGGTCTAAGTGCGTCGGATAACCGACGGCCGGTTAAAACCTAACCTAACCTAACGGGTATAAAAAACTTCTTTCAAACCAAAAAAGTTACGAATCGAAATTAACCAAAACATAAATCAAAACATACATACAAGAAACAAAATTATATTTTTAGATTTTAGCGCTCTCGATTTTAGGAGTGCGAAAAGAGAGCAATTTTGGTCGTCACCAAAACAGTGGCTGCATAGGGCAAAACCAGTGTATGGTTGTTACGCATCTTGTTATTATAATGTCTTTGCTAAAACCAATGATATCAAAAGGAGACGACTTAATCTAAAACGCACGATATCAAGAGGAGCAGATATACTCAAGCGGCGATTAAAATAAAAAATAAAAAAAACACTATATATTTCAAAACATCACACAAGTTGTAAGTACAACACCCCTTGATTAGTTATTAAAAAATAAAATAAAAAAATTGTATACACACTTGAAGGTTATTGAAGGTTATAAATAACACATTGATGAGTGCAAGTGATTAAGTGATCGACGATTTAATATTAAGTTGGAAAAGAATATTAAAAGGTACTAGTCAATTAGAAACCGCAAGAATGGAATTATCAGCAGATCAACTGAAAGCAATAGTAGAAAGTGCCGTTGTTGGTGCGCTTGCAAGTCAAAAATAATTATTTGATAAATAATTACAAGCGATTACCGAGCGCATAGGAAAATTTAGAGTAAACACCCCAGAAGTTGAAACTTACACAGATGCTAAAATTATACCGGGTGTAGTGTGTAATGAATCTTTAGACATAGTAAGGTCGCTATGTGTCGTGGAGAAAAACTGCTCATGTCGCTTTTAAAGATTATAAATCATAAGAGGGGAGTTTAAAATATGATCAAGCCCCAAGTATTATCCGTAATAAAATAAAAAACAAAATAAAAGCAAACAATGTGCTAGCTTCGTTCAGCACACCGTTGAATCAATCGCCTTGTCTTTATATACGCTGACAAAAGGCCCAGGCGGAGTACCCCTTACCCGATGCAGTTAAGAGTGGGTGCAATCGATCTATCGATTGCCTATCCGCTCTGCATTTGACCACCTCTGAAGAAGACTTGAAAATTAACTTTGAACAGTTAATCTAATTTTGGACATCACGCGATTGCGATCACGTACCTTCATACTTGCTGGCCGCGTTTAAAGCCAACCATTGTTTTGCCTCACTGTTCAGTGCAAATAAAGATCAGTATTTAAATAGTGAATTAAACCTAGGTTTTGTCATTATCGCTTCAGCAAGTCCCCAAAAGCAGGAATTTGCTTTTCTTTGACTTCCGATTTAACGGCTCAGTCACAACATTTTGGTCACCCAGAGGGCAACTGCTGCGATTTAATAAAATCTATTTGAAACTGCACTGGAGGCAAACGATTGGTCTCGGTGGATTTATTAACAAAGCCGAGCTTTGTCCATGGGCAAAGAAGATAAAGTTGGTGTTTCGGATTCCGTTTTCGATGTCTTCGCTGGCCTTTATGCGAGGCAACTAGATTTGATGGAAAGGTTAACGCAGCTCAAGCGCAATGTGAAGAAGAAAATCGAAGCTTTATTTTGCTCAACGCCTCAGCACTTATAAAAACAGTTCGATTCCAGCCACAGGAAATTAGTGGACCAGCTTTGCCCACAGCTACAACCATATTTTTCGACACAACTAAACAACCAGTTTGGCGAAGAGTACACAAGGATTTTTTGCAGTATCTTGGAAGACTGCGGGAACAAATCTCCAACCTCTCCTCCAAGGTCCATAGGAGGCTTTAACACCGCAGTCAGCGTACCGCCAAACATTCCGATGCCTAAACTTCCCGTCCCCCATTTCACAGGCAGTTTTACTGACTGGCCGTCTTTCTTCGACAGTATCTCTCAGTTGGTGCATGAGAATGCCTCACTGTCCAACATCCAGAAATTCTATTTCCTGAAGAAAGCCTTGCCAGAAGGACGGGATCAGGATGTTAACCACATGGCGTTGACAGAAAATGTATATGTTGTTGCCTGGGATCTCGTCGTCAAGCGCTATGACAATCCTAGACTCCAATTCATGCACACTACGTCCTCACTTTACGGCCTCGATCCTGTTCATAAGGAGGTTGCCAAAGGACTGCGGCGAATTCTCAACTTGGCAAACGTCTGTATGTATTAAACATTGATTCCTGCGACCACTGGTTAGTGTACCACCTACTCACAAAACTCCCTACAACTACAACGCAAGCATGGGAGCACTCTATGGGAAGCTCCGTCCCAATTCCTACCTCCTCAATGCTAGAGAAAATATTGCTGGAGCGTCTAATCAGCATTGACTTAATCGAGAGTCGCTCTCAGCCAATCTCAAATCGATTCACCACGACACCGGCATCATTCTCAAGGGCAGCCAGCAGACCACTTAACAGCGCCACTCACACACGGTGTACGCATTGCCAAAGAAATCATATCTTGAGACGATGCCCAGAATATCTCGCCATGGACTGCTTTACTCGTAAGACGATCGTCGATCGCATCAAAGCATGCCTTAACTGTCTCAGCTCGGCCCACGCGGTTAGCCATTGCAGCACCTCACTCAATTGCTTACAGTGCGGCCAACGACATCACACGATGCTACATTTTCCAAGTGTAGCACCCCATCATATCAACCCAGCTGTACCGCGACAACCAACTGCCAACGGTTTCCGTACGATGCAGGGCATCCAACAGAGCGCAGCTTACGGCTCATCTGCTCCCTCTAACATGCAGAGCTTATGGCTCATCTGCTCCAACAGAAACGCAACTCCTCAGCGCAGTTCCCACACAACGGAGTCCCTCCACAACGATTCTTGCTACCGCTCTAGTCCAAATTGTCAACAACAACACCGGAAAATTAATGTTGGCGAAGGCATTAATTGATCATGGGTCGGAAGCAACGCTCATTACAGAGCATATTGTACAGAGTACGTCAGCGGAAATAACAGGAATCGATGGCTATTCTCAAACCAAACTTCAGAATAAACCGGATTTTCACCAACCATATACTCGAGCAATCAAAGATTATTTTGAACTGCGCCAAGCACAGGATATCACTTTAAGTGAAGAATATCACACTCCAATGGAAGCTCCACTGAAAAGTAACAAGACTGTTCCCTTCTTCTTTCTACCGAACCTATCAAACTTTGACGCTATATTAGGCTTTGAAACGCTAACGCAGATGAATGCTACATTGGACTTGAAAATTAAAATATTAAAAATCGAAAGCTCAGTCGAACCAATTAAATTTGTAAAATGTAATAGCGTTAATTTCTCTGATATAAAAAACATCGTAGTACCAAACCAGACCCAGAAGAGGGTCATTGCCATTCAATACCAATATTATTGCTACCATACGTACGGAAGACGACCAACCGGTATACTCAAGACTTTATCCATATCCCATGGGCGTAGCAAATTCTGTAAATAAAGAGACGAAGGCGTCGTTAAAAGACGGAATTATACGACCTTTGAGTCCACCCTACAACAATCCGGTTTGGGTAGTCGACATAAAGGGTACAGATGAGAAGGGAAATAAGACAAAAGGGATGGTTATAGACTTTCGGAAGCTAAACTCAAAGACTGTGGACGACAAATACCCGTTGCCAAATGTTGTATTCATCCTTTTAAATTTGAGAAAAGCCAGATTTTTTACCACACTAAATCTAAAGTCAGGATTTCATCAAATCTTACTTGCAGAAAATAATAGGGAAAACCGCATTCTCAGTTGCACATGTAAAATATGAGTTCTGTAGTCTTCCCTCCGGCCTTAAGAACAAGACAACATGAGGGTGTCTAAGGAGAAATTGAACTTCTTTAAGGGAAGCGTCGAATATTTGGGATTTGTAGTATCCAAAGACGGCTATCCTTAACTATGAAGAACGCACTTATTTGTTCAACGTTAGATCCTTTTTACCGGATTGTTGTAGGGTGAGCGCGAAGGTCGTATAGTTCCGTCTTTTAACGACGCCTTCCTCTGTTTATTTACAGAATCTGCTACGCCCATGGGATATGGATAAAGTCTTAAGTATACCGGTTGGTCTTTTTCCGTACGTATGGTAGCAATAATATTGGTATTGAATGGCAATGACCCTCTTCTGGGTCTGGTTTGGTACTACGATGTCTTTTATATCAGAGAAATTAACGCTATTACATTTTACAAATTTAATTGGTTCGACTGAGTTTTTGATTTTTAATATTTTAATTTTCAAGTCCAATGTTGCATTCATCTTAGTTAGCGTTAGCGTTTCAAATCCTAATATAGCGTCAAAGCTTGAAAGGTTCGGAAGAATGAAGAAGGGAAAAGTCTTGTTTAGAAGTTTAACAATGCATTTATATTTCACCTTGTTGTAACCATGGAGAGACTTAACTGTACATTTTTTTTTGTACCGGCGTTATGTACTTAAGTTCGGCGTGGGGCTGTATATAGTTCTTTGAAGAGCCGGTGTCGATTAAGATTTTTATGGTTTTTAAATCGCAATAACTTCGTATGCCCACGTTTGCCCACCCTTTAGAATTTTGAAAAAACTTTTAGTTTGACATTTTGTCGTGTTAACCCGCGGCATGCGACTCTAAGTGGGTGCTCTTTGGACAGAACAGCACAGGCTGATAAAAAACGAACGAGGAAGTTTATCA
This sequence comes from Drosophila yakuba, assembly GCF_016746365.2. Lineage (NCBI taxonomy): Eukaryota > Metazoa > Arthropoda > Insecta > Diptera > Drosophilidae > Drosophila > Drosophila yakuba. The sequence goes on along the minus strand of NC_052530.2, from coordinate 1,619,075 downwards.
ATCTTCTTCTTCTTTATCTATGTGATAGAAATTGGAGAAAAAAAAATAAAATTAAATCAGGCAAATTTCAGAAGAGTGGGTGTGGCAGCTTTGGGCAGTTAGTAGGCGTTAGATTGGGCGTGGCTGTTTTTTGAAAATTGTTAGAAGATTATAAAAAAAAACTGGCCCTGAGGGTATGTCTCTAGAATCTCATGCCCGTATCTTACACTTTCAAGCTTTTATAGTTGCTTAGACGATTGTTCCGGACGGACGGACGGAGAGACGAACATGACTAGATAAACTCCGCGATCGATCCTGATCAAGAATATATATACTTTATATGGTCGGAAACGCTTCCATCTACCTATTACATACTTTTCAACAAATTAGATTTCAACTATTTTGACGAAAAATGATTTTACAATTGAGACTATCTAAGATGGGCAAACAAATATATTGATAATGTTTTTCATTAATTTTCCAAAGTATTTCTTTGGGAGTGCTGTATGCAAATATTTTTAATTTGGTCGATGTGACTGTTGGTGCTAACCAAGACCATATGATTTTACTTCTGAATTTGTAATTTATAACGCTCATTCAACAAGCATTGTCAAAATATTTCCTAGTCCACCCGTCCGTCCATTTTCTGTTGAAGCGTGCCGAATTAATAAGTGTTATTTGGCGTATTGATAAAGCTAACTGGGAAATCATTTTTCTTCTTAAAAGCTTATGTCAAAACGTTATGTGTTAAAGGTGCGATCGTGTATTGTTTTTACCTCTGTAAAATGTTTTTGGTTCAAGGATCACTGATAATACTAATCAAGTTGGACTAGATTTTTTAAAAAGCAGATTATAATCTTACCTAAATACATGGCTATAGTCTTTATTGGCACTTGCGTTTCCTTTGAGTTGTCTCTTGACTGTATCAACTAAATTGGTTGATTTTTTGTCATGGAAGTCTTCGTAATATTCTTTAATGTTGTCTCTCCATTGATGAAATCGACCTGCTATCCCCTGATAATCATGAAGCTTATCCATTCCTGTTGTATTATATCAGTTGTGGATAAAATTGAGGTATAATCTTTGCAAAAATTGTATTTACTGTTGCAAAATTGTAACAATTAACACTAAGTTGTTAACTCTGTTACAACTGTTACCTTATATTAAGAAAAACGAACCAAGTTCATACAATATTGGAAGTATGTATATTTGAAGTACATACAATTTCACATAATTATTTAACTGAGCATGCGCCAAGCAGTGACTTATAAAATTAAAAGTATGTATATATGAATGGAAAATTTTTATTAAAAAGAAAAGTAATTTTTAGCGGAAACCCCTAATGGCCCAACCTTATCAATAGAATTAAAGGTTTACTAAATAAGCTTTCTTAGTAGATACGAGTAGCAGATACAGAAAGTGTTTATTTTTTATCAGAATTCGTCCGTTTGTCCTACTTACTTTTAGATCAGGGCTTTACGTTTGAGTCGTAACTCATCTCTCGGATGGGTCAACCAATGCTAGTCGAAACTAGAAATATAATGTAAATTACCAAATAAGTTATAGATGTTGTTTCCTAATTCCTCTGTATATAATTACTGTTTCTGTTCCTTTCTATTTGCTCAAATTGCCCTTGTTGAGTTCCGAAAGCCCTATATTTCGCATGATTATGGAATTAATTGCTCGACGACGTAGGCTTTTGCTCTTCTTGGTATTTCTGACTGTAGTCAGAATTCTAACAAAATCCAGGAGGTGGCCAAAAATTACGAGGAGAGACCGGATTTACACCCCAACGGTCTAGTAATGCGACTGCGCAGCACGGTACTGCGAATTGCAGATCCCCGAACACGAAGAATACCCAAACGTCACACAATGGCGCAAAAGATACAGATACTATACAAAAATCAAATTTTTGATGTCAATGGATCGTTGCACCGGATATTGCATTCGACAGGTAATAGTTCAAAAGTGTTGAATCCAAAAAATGATTCAAATCTGTTCAGTATTTTAGAAGGTACACGTGTTCAAAGTTGAACCTTTTTTGGGTTGCAAACCAGCAAGGTAAAAGCAAGGTAGAATAAATGTATAATATTCTTTGCACGTGCAGGCATACCTGTTTTACCATTTTTCAACTTTGATGGAAAAAAGAAAGCGATCTTACGCAGTATTATGGGTTTGTCATGTGAGGTGTTGTTCTTGAATAAGTTCTTTATCATATTCAAAAGAGATCGGGTCCCCCACTTTCGACCCCGAATTTCCCAAACAAAAGATACTTTCAACTCAGCGTAAAAAACGCGCGGTTTAGTGCAAATTCTGCTACAAGCGCAGTCGCTGCACAGTACAAAATTGTATGGCGAGCATACATTTTTTCCTGTATTGGCGGCTTGTTTTTCAATCCCTGACTTTGTGATGATTTTAAATGAATAAATGATTTATTATTCTTCAAAAATCTTAAATAAAGTAAATCTTGAACGCAGTAAATTGCAGAGAATGCGTAAGTGCTAAAAATTCTGAAAATATGCTGAGGAGACATCACACCTTCTGGAGGCTACGTATCCCGATAAGAAGATGACGCCCACGGCTTACAAAATGCTTGCCCACGGAAATAATCTAATCGAGTACCCAAGTTTGCCAATTGGTGAATTATCCGAGGAAGCCCAAGAAGCCAAAAACAAGGAATACAAGAAATTCAGGTACTCCAACACCATGCAAATTTCAAGGACGAAACAAAATGCGGATCTATTTTATATGTTGGCGGCATCTTCTGATCCTTTCCTAAGAAGCACTAGATATACAACTAAATATTTAAATTATAGTTCGTTTCCAGATTGTTCTGATTTATTAAATATTGTAGAATAAGTTGAATTATTTGTAAAAAAGGTAAATATAGATAAAAAATTGACAAAATAAAAAATAAAAAAACACAACTTTTTTTTTTTAATATATACCATATCTGCATTTTCAGAGAAAACAAATAAAAAGTAATAATCGAAATTGGATAAAAATTGAGAAAACTGCCTCAAAATACATTAATTTTCGAGTATAAAATCTACTATTTATCACACCATATAAAAGTCTTCAACACCGACAGTTTTTGGCGGTTTGTGGGCGTTAGAGTGGGCGTGGCAAAAAGTTTTTTTGCAAATCGATAGAAATTTACAAGACTTATACAAAAATGAAAAATTATCAGAACATTTTTCAAAAGTGTGGACGTGGCAGATTTGGGCTGCTTGTGGGCGTTAGAGTGGGCGTGGCAACATGAACCGACAAACTTGCACTGCGTCTATGGATTCTGTATGCTGTATCTCAACTTTCTAGCTTTTGTAGTTCCTGAGATCTCAGCGTTCATACGGACGAACAGACGGACGGACAGTCGGACGGTCAGACGGACATGGCCAGATCGACGGGGCTTTGATCCTGATCAAGAATATTTATACTTTATATGGTCAAACACGCTTCCTTACAAGACTAAAAAAAATGTGAAAAAATATCAAAAAATTTTCAAAAGTTTGGTCGTGGCAGTTTTGGGCGGTATACTTAATCTCAACTTCCAAGCTTTTACAGTTCCAGAGATCTCGACGTTCATAAGAACAGATCGACAGACGAAACGACGAACATGGTCAGATCCACTCGGTTATTGATTTTGATCAAGAATATATATAATTTATATGGTCGGAAACGCTTCCTACTGCCTGTTACATACCTTTCAACCAATCTTATTAGCCGTAATTATAAGGGGGCTAAGATAAGTTTAAGACATTTCAGGAGATCGAAATAAAAGGAGAAAATTATATTTTCCCGAATTTGACGGGAAGACGGAAAAAAAATGTTTCTTGGAGACAATCTGAACTGCAGCGTAGAAGGCTGTCAGAATCCTAAACAATAAAGTAAGAGGCCCAGCGGCTGCTGTTTTGAGCCTCATTTAAAGCAGTATTGAATTTTTATGCCATACTAGCACGCTTAGACTTCACATATACGGACAATACTCCGATACACATAATTAAGTAGAAGTTAACTTTGGGCAGAATTACCCCTGCTCAAATACTATGAAAGAGCGGAAGCTAACGCTTCTGACAAGCAACACGTTTATGTCTTCAACGAACAACATTAAAATGACGCTTTAAGCGTGTAATTCTAAAACATCACTTAAAATACCACGAAAAAACCAAAGTTTAACAACACTTAAAAAAACCCCCATTTTATCGAAACTAAATTTGAGCCAAACAGTCAAAACCAACCGGCACGACAGCCAACGGAGATCGATAACTCCTTCAAACGCACAACTAGCAAATGGGGCAGTCGAAAAGAGGTCTCAACAAAAAATCAACTTCATACCGGAAGAAAAAACAGACGGTGAAGATTATGACTCCGTTGCTCAAGCAAGCACAGAGAGATAGAAGATGAACTGGACGCAGTGGACTCTGCAATTTTTTAGTGCATTCCTAATGCACGTGTAATGACACGTTCGGTATGAGAAAGGGAAATACAACTATAACTCGACACAGACACCTATGTATAAAACTACATTATTCCACTCCTGGGGCTAAAAGGCATTGAGGCAGCTGATAAACCCTTCACGGTTAAGTCGATCCATAGCTTTTCTTAAATAGAAAAAAAACTTTCTGTCGGAGTTCAACGTAAAAACATTCTAAACCAAAACATTAGTAGACAATAGGTACCCTATCCCTACGATTTTGACAATACTGTCGAACATGGGCAAATCGAAATTATTTAGGAAGCTCGAGCCTAGTTAGGCTCTTACCAGATAGAGTTGGAAAAAAAAGGACAGAGAAAAAACCACATTTTTTTAATAAACAACGTAGATTGCCATTTGAGCTCAAGAATGCCCCAAGCATTTTTCAAAATGCTATGGACTATGTTTTTCGAGATTGAATTTTAAAGATATGCTACGTTTATGTCGATGACTTAATAATGTTCTCCAAAACATATGAAGGCCACGATAAGGACGTGGATTGGGTTTAAAAAAAACTCTTAGAGAGAAGAAAAATCTAAGTTCTTAATAAAGAGCGTTGAGTATTTGGGGTTCACAGTGTTACAACGTCATCTAAAAAGATGAATTTCCTCCACCTTAAACTCTTTTCGAACACAGAGCCTTTCTGAGGTTAGCAAGTTACTATAGGTGCTAGGGATCTTTAACGAGCATCCTAAAGAGAGTAAATGGAAAATGAAAAAAAAACATAACCAAGAAACAGAGAGAAACATTCTTCTTGGCATCAGAAGACGTTTGGTTTTCATACCCATACTTTCAGAGACCATTTGATTTGACAACGGACTCGTTATGATTTAGTCTAAGAGTGGTACAATCTTAAGATGATCACATTAATATCACGCGACCTGCGGGAGTACAAAATCTCTGATACTACAATACGGAGTAAGAGGCTTGCAGATCTTTACTGTCCTAACAAGAAACTGAAGCGCTAAAAGGAATTAATCAATGATCACGACGCAGAATTGGTCTGCAAGCCAGGGAAAGAAAATCTTGTTGCAGATGCATTGTTTCCCCAAAACATAAACGTTTTAGAAGATTTAAGGAAAGATAGCTAAATTCCGAAACCATTATAACAATTCCGCTAAATCATTTCAATGTGACTATTTCCGACGCCCTGCCCCTACCTCAACTGGTCAAGTAGAAAGGTTTCATAGCATCCTGTCAGAAATAGCCTGAAACAAAAACGACACCATATATATAATATTCGCAAGTTGGTAGCCACCTTAAAATTCGACCATAGGACTGCTAGGAGTATTAACTTAATCGGGAAAGCACTAAGAGTTATTGCCGGTACTCCCGACTTTTACGCAAGGGAGCATATAAAATTCGATCAGGAACAGTGTTGGGTCATGCAGCCGCCAAAACTGTGCAGTAGACTAATTTATACTCTTAATATTGTAAGCCGAAATAGTAATTAATAGCAGTTGTGATGCCCATAGTGCATCACACTCTCTCTCTCTCTCTCTTTGGTTATCTTTAATTATGCTCGGGCGCTGCATTTCGGCTGTCTTTCCCGCCAATTGTCACTTCTTCGTTTTTCGGCAAAGACTCAACTTGTGATTTCGATAGAGCTCTTGGTCGACCCTAGCTGCCAGTATAATAAACGAAATTAACAGCATCGGAAAATAATCGGCTATTTGTTATTCGCAACAGCTATTGAAAATGCTCAATGAGAAGACGGACAAACAGAACTAAATATCAAAATCCAGAAACGCCTAATCGAACTTGCAGCTGCGACGAATTAAATCCGAAAATTCGAAACAGACAAGGAAACCCACCTTTTAGAAATCATTCTGGCAAAGGAAAGAATTTTAGTCACGAGCCTAGAAAACATTTTAATGGACTTGACCCTATTGACCCTATTGTAAATCCAGCGATTCTGGACAACTCGTATATTGGCGAATTCAGGGACTACTCGCAGTTTGATAGAATTATTAAAGGTATATAAGTTAAATAAAATATAATTAATTTATTTCAAATGAATGTTACTCGGACCAGAGTGTCGGACTTACTTGCTCATAAATTGGAACTAAATCTGAATTACAAGTTTTGATGATATCTATGATATCATCCTTGCGTCGGAGCTGTTGGCTGCCGTCGTCGCTCCCACTGCACTATGGGGAATTTTACTTGTTTTTTTTTTTGGCATAAGTTAATATTTCGTAAACTATTTAAGATACGATACTAATTTTTTTTGTCTAGTCTTATACACACCTTTACAAATTATTTGGCAAAGTGGGCGTGTCACCGCCCCACTGACCTTCAAGATTTTTTTTCTACCCAATATATGTTTCAGTATCTATTTCAACGTTGAAAAAAAGTCATTGTCATATTCGTCATAAGGCCAGAGCCGTTTCAGCGGTTGATCTTATATGATGTGCAACGGGCCTTGCATTTCGTCCAGGCCGGGTATTATTCAGATTTTTATTTTATTTATTTATTTATTTTTATTTTTCATTTATGCAACAAATTTACATAAAACATAATTGAAAAAAGTCTGTCGTCGATATGCCTAAAATTGCGTTCGCCACGGTTCTAGGAGGGCCGCATTGTTAATTGAGAGATTGCTACCTAAAAATTTAATTTTCTCGAAAAGTCCCAAATAAAACCTATATGTTCTAAATAGGGAATTAATCACTATACAAAATAAACTAACACACTTACTGAACAAATTTCAACAATTTTTTAAAACTGTGTTCAACGTTGAAATTTTATTTTTAAAGTTTGAAAGGACGAAAACATCAAATTGTTAAGTTTACACGCACAAAATAAGCAACATATTAGTAGAAACACATGGTACACACCTTAAGAATGATTATTAATTTCAAATTTTATGGGTTTGAATTTTAGTAAGCTCTTAGAAAAAGTATCTCTCCGATGGCACGAGCTCTATGTTAGTAACATCTGATTTTACAGCTGCTAATATTAACATTGGACGTTTATTTTAAATTTGCGTTACATAATATAAATCATTAACCAATTCTTACCATATTCAAAGAAAAATTGTTTAATTTGCAAAACTTTTAAAAATACATTTATGCCAAAAAACAGGTCAAATTCCTCATAGTGCACTGGAAGCGCTCCAGACGCTGATCTTGCATTTTTCGGTTATTGCAGCTGCACGGCCGGATGCGCGTGCAACTTCTCCGCCTTTAAAATCTAGTGTTCCCTTTCGTTGCGGTCGTGGAATTTTTTAACCTTCCTAACCAAGATGCGGATCGTTATTACGACGATTCCGGTGATTATGACGCAGCCCATCAGAATATCGGCTGGGTGGGAGGTTGTCTTGAACATCTCCAAGGTTTTAACATTATTGGCATTAAGTTCCTTGACCCATTTTAGTGATAGTTTCTCTTCTCAATTGTTAATTGATGGTTAAATAAAAATTTCTTCGCATAGCATGATATCGGTTACAGGGATGTTTACAATGTTGATTAACATTGGTCCGTTATTTGCTATGTTTAGTTCTGCTACGTGCATGGCTTCCTCAAAATTTGTGTCAGGTATTTGATTATGATTTAATACTCGTATTAACTTCATTGATCTCCTGGTCTTCTAGTATTTAGGGGTTGCTCATGTCTGCTTTTGCCAATTGTTTGGCCTGATTAAGATTAAGAATATCCTCCTTTAAATCCCTGACATTTTAGGCTGTATATTAAATTTCTATTGGCCTGAGTGACCCGTTACTCGTAGAGTAAAAGGGTATACTAGATTCGTTGAAAAGTATGTAACAGGCAGAAGGAAGCGTTTCCGACCATATAAAGTATATAAATTCTTGATCAGGATCAATAGCCGAGTCGATTTGGCCATGTCCGTCTGTCTGTCCGTATGAGCGTCGAGATCTCAGGAACTACAAAAGCTAGAAAGTTTAGACTAAGCATACAGACATAGACGCAGCGCAAGTTTGTCGAATCATGCTGCCACGCCCACAAACCGCCCAAAACTGCCACGCCCACACTTTTGAAAAATGTTTTAATATTTTTTCATTTTTGTATTCGTGTTGTAAATTTGTATGGATTTGTCAAAAAACTTTTTGCCACGCCCACTCTAACGCCCACAAACAGCCAAAAACTGTCAGTGTTGAAGACCTCCTTCGAAAAAAAATGTTTCTTGGAGACAATCTGAACTGCAGCGTAGAAGGCTGTCAGAATCCTAAACAATAAAGTAAGAGGCCCAGCGGCTGCTGTTTTGAGCCTCATTTAAAGCAGTATTGAATTTTTATGCCATACTAGCACGCTTAGACTTCACATATACGGACAATACTCCGATACACATAATTAAGTAGAAGTTAACTTTGGGCAGAATTACCCCTGCTCAAATACTATGAAAGAGCGGAAGCTAACGCTTCTGACAAGCAACACGTTTATGACACACGATGCAGCCGCAGCGGCCGTCTTCAACGAACAACATTAAAATGACGCTTTAAGCGTGTAATTCTAAAACATCACTTAAAATACCACGAAAAAACCAAAGTTTAACAACACTTAAAAAAACCCCCATTTTATCGAAACTAAATTTGAGCCAAACAGTCAAAACCAACCGGCACGACAGCCAACGGAGATCGATAACTCCTTCAAACGCACAACTAGCAAATGGGGCAGTCGAAAAGAGGTCTCAACAAAAAATCAACTTCATACCGGAAGAAAAAACAGACGGTGAAGATTATGACTCCGTTGCTCAAGCAAGCACAGAGAGATAGAAGATGAACTGGACGCAGTGGACTCTGCAATTTTTTAGTGCATTCCTAATGCACGTGTAATGACACGTTCGGTATGAGAAAGGGAAATACAACTATAACTCGACACAGACACCTATGTATAAAACTACATTATTCCACTCCTGGGGCTAAAAGGCATTGAGGCAGCTGATAAACCCTTCACGGTTAAGTCGATCCATAGCTTTTCTTAAATAGAAAAAAAACTTTCTGTCGGAGTTCAACGTAAAAACATTCTAAACCAAAACATTAGTAGACAATAGGTACCCTATCCCTACGATTTTGACAATACTGTCGAACATGGGCAAATCGAAATTAGGCTCTTACCAGATAGAGCTGGAAAAAAAGGACAAAGAAAAAACCACATTTTTTTAATAAACAACGTAGATTGCCATTTGAGCTCAAGAATGCCCCAAGCATTTTTCAAAATGCTATGGACTATGTTTTTCGAGATTGAATTTTGAAGATATGCTACGTTTATGTCGATGACTTAATAATGTTCTCCAAAACATATGAACATACGATAAGGACGTGGATTGGTTTTAAAAAAAACTCTTAGAGAGAAGAAAAATCTAAGTTCTTAATAAAGAGCGTTGAGTATTTGGGGTTCATAGTGTCACAACGTCATCTAAAAAGATGAATTTCCTCCACCTTAAACTCTTTTCGAACACAGAGCCTTTCTGAGGTTAGCAAGTTACTATAGGTGCTAGGGATCTTTAACGAGCATCCTAAAGAGAGTAAATGGAAAATGAAAAAAAAACATAACCAAGAAACAGAGAGAAACATTCTTCTTGGCATCAGAAGACGTTTGGTTTTCATACCCATACTTTCAGAGACCATTTGATTTGACAACGGACTCGTTATGATTTAGTCTAGGAGTGGTACAATCTTAAGATGATCACATTAATATCACGCGACCTGCGGGAGTACAAAATCTCTGATACTACAATACGGAGTAAGAGGCTTGCAGATCTTTACTGTCCTAACAAGAAACTGAAGCGCTAAAAGGAATTAATCAATGATCACGACGCAGAATTGGTCTGCAAGCCAGGGAAAGAAAATCTTGTTGCAGATGCATTGTTTCCCCAAAATTTAAACGTTTTAGAAGATTTAAGGAAAGATAGCTAAATTCCGAAACCATTATAACAATTCCGCTAAATCATTTCAATGTGACTATTTCCGACGCCCTGCCCCTACCTCAACTGGTCAAGTAAAAAGGTTTCATAGCATCCTGTCAGAAATAGCCTGAAACAAAAACGACACCATATATATAATATTCGCAAGTTGGTAGCCACCTTAAAATTCGACCATAGGACTGCTAGGAGTATTAACTTAATCGGGAAAGCACTAAGAGTTATTGCCGGTACTCCCGACTTTTACGCAAGGGAGCATATAAAATTCGATCAGGAACAGTATTGGGTCATGCAGCCGCCAAAACTGTGCAGTAGACTAATTTATACTCTTAATATTGTAAGCCGAAATAGTAATTAATAGCAGTTGTGATGCCCATAGTGCATCACACTCTCTCTCTCTCTCTCTTTGGTTATCTTTAATTATGCTCGGGCGCTGCATTTCGGCTGTCTTTCCCGCCAATTGTCACTTCTTCGTTTTTCGGCAAAGACTCAACTTGTGATTTCGATAGAGCTCTTGGTCGACCCTAGCTGCCAGTATAATAAACGAAATTAACAGCATCGGAAAATAATCGGCTATTTGTTATTCGCAACAGCTATTGAAAATGCTCAATGAGAACAGAAGACGGACAAACAGAACTAAATATCAAAATCCAGAAACGCCTAATCGAACTTGCAGCTGCGACGAATTAAATCCGAAAATTCGAAACAGACAAGGAAACCCACCTTTTAGAAATCATTCTGGCAAAGGAAAGAATTTTAGTCACGAGCCTAGAAAACATTTTAATGGACTTGACCCTATTGTAAATCCAGCGATTCTGGACAACTCGTATATTGGCGAATTCAGGGACTACTCGCAGTTTGATAGAATTATTAAAGGTATATAAGTTAAATAAAATATAATTAAATTATTTCAAATGAATGTTACTCGGACCAGAGTGTCGGACTTACTTGCTCATAAATTGGAACTAAATCTGAATTACAAGTTTTGATGATATCTATGATATCATCCTTGCGTCGGAGCTATTTCAACGTTGAAAAAAAGTCATTGTCATATTCGTCATAAGGCCAGAGCCGTTTCAGCGGTTGATCTTATATGATGTGCAACGGGCCTTGCATTTCGTCCAGGCCGGGTATTATTCAGATTTTTATTTTATTTATTTATTTATTTTTATTTTTCATTTATGCAACAAATTTACATAAAACATAATTGAAAAAAGTCTGTCGTCGATATGCCTAAAATTGCGTGCGCCACGGTTCTAGGAGGGCCGCATTGTTAATTGAGAGATTGCTACCTAAAAATTTAATTTTCTCGAAAAGTCCCAAATAAAACTGTTGAAAATACAAAAGTCTCACTTATGCAAATCTGTGTGTATGCGATAGTGATGGGAGATCTTGGAGAGAACGCGCTCTATTATCGCTCTCTTTGTTCTCTCTCGTTGTTGCCTCTTACATGCTCATTATAAAGTTATCGTTCTATTCGCTTGCAGACTACTAATGAGTGCGGTTCGGTGGCTTAATAAAGGAAGTATCAAACAAGAATAAATTAATTGTGTTTTCACTGATTGGCTGAAGGGCTGGATTATAGTAAACATAAACGTGAACTATAATCATAACTTTAATAGGTTATGGGCCCAGTCACACTTTCGGCCTAACAGTGAAATTAATTAATTGTGAAAATAAAAACGAACAACGAATAAAATCGAAAACCAATGCATACGAATTCTACGAAATACATACATGTGTATGTATGACAATACGAAGAAACGGTGAACAATTCTGGTTAAGTATTAAAAGCGGTGCAGCATCGAAAAAGTGATTCTAAGAAGCGCAAAGCAATCAGAAAATAAAAAAAAAAAAAAAAGGAGGAGGAACAGTTAGTTTTAGTCAAGAAAAGGAAAGGAAAGACATGGATAAAGGAAAAAGGAACATAAAACCGTTCAATGGTGAAAAATATTCTATATGGAAGTTCCGAATAAGGGCACTGTTAGAGGAAAACGATTTGCTAGATGTAATAGATAAAGAACAAACAGAAATAAGCGAGGAAGTAAAATGGGCAGAAAGAAACGCAAAGGGGATCATAATAGAATATCTGAGTGACTCTTTTTTAAAATTTGCCAACAATGACAATACGGCAAAGCAGATTTTTGAAAAATTGGATTCTATTTATGAGCGTAAAAGCTTGGCATCTCAACTGTCACTACGCAAGCAATTATTCTCTTTAAAATTAAAGGGTGATACTCAGTTAGTGAACCATTTTCATTTATTTGATGATTTAATAACGGAGTTAGTTGCGGCCGGAGCAAAGTTGGACGAAATGGACAAAGTTGCTCATCTGCTTAATACCCTTTCGACCAACTATGAAGGGGTAATAACAGCTATAGAAACTCTTACTGAGAGCAATTTAACATTAGACTTCGTAAAGACACGCCTGCTCGATCATGAAATAAAATTAAGAGGAATTAACAAAGACACAAGTGCTAAAGTGCTGCAAGCTATAAGCAATCGAGAGCATAGGGAAAATACATTCAAAAATAAAGCTATGAAATTTATGAAGAAACCTTTTAAGAATAAGCCGAAACTAAAATGTTTTCATTGCAAGAAATTGGGACACATAAAAAAAAGATTGTTTTCTATTGAAAAGGCAGGCAGGAAACCAGAATATTCCCGATGGAAATAGTGTTAGAGAGAGACAGGCTCAGATGGCGGCAGAAACACGCACACAGCCAGAACGTGCGTTTGCTTTTCTGATGAATTCAGAACAGCGAAAATGCGCAGTTGCATTTATGGTGAAATTAGCAAATTACATGGAAAAGCCATATGAAGTCAATTTTATATTAGATTCGGGGGCATCAGACCACCTAGTGAATGATATTAATTTATTTTCGGAGTATGAGAATTTAAATGTAAACGTGGCTATTGAGATTGCAAAGCGTGGAGAATTTGTATATGCTACTGCGAAAGGACAAGTTAAACTTAACAATTCTGGAAGCAACATTACATTACACAACGTGCTGTATTGTAAGGAAATCCCGCACAATTTGCTATCCGTAAAAAAGATGATAGATGCTGGAATGTCCGTTGAGTTTAATACGGATGGTATTAAAGTAATCAAAAACGGTAACTTGGTATTCAAAGGAATATGTGAGTATAATATACCGACTGTTAAATTTAATTTAAATAGTAAATTATACACATCTGTAATATCAAATGATGTAGAGTATCGCTTGTGGCATGAAAGATTGGGACATATAAGTGTAGGAAAATTCTTAGAAATTAAGCGAGATGGCTTGTTTGAAGATAGTGAACTTATAAAAAACGTAATAGTAAATAGTAGTAAATTATGTGAGGCGTGTATTAACGGAAAGCAATCAAGACTAAAATTTGAAAAATGCAAAAATAAAGAAAATATTCAACGCCCACTATTTGTAATTCATTCGGATGTATGTGGCCCGATTACGCCCTCAACTATTGACAATAAAAATTACTATGTAGTATTTATTGATCAATATACACATTATACTGTGACGTATTTAATAACTTATAAATCGGACGTGTTTTTTGTATTTAAAGATTTCGTAGCGAAGAGTGAGGCTCATTTCAATCTAAAAATGGTTAACCTATATATTGATAATGGAAGGGAATATCTCTCTAATGAAATGCGTGAATTTTGTGTAGAAAAAGGTATCAGCTATCATTTGACGGTTCCTCATACCCCACAACTAAATGGTGTTGCAGAGCGGATGATTAGAACAATCACTGAAAAAGCTCGTTCTATGATTAACTGTACTAAACTAAATAAAAGTTTTTGGGGTGAAGCTGTTTTGACAGCAACATATTTAATTAACAGGTCCCCAAGTAGAGCTTTAGAAAATATGAGAAAAACACCATTTGAGATGTGGCATAAAAAGAAGCCGGTTTTAAAATATTTAAAGATATTTGGCTCGACAGTGTATGCACTAAATAAAGTGCGAAAGCGAAAATTTGACGAGAAATCGATCAAAACTATACTTGTCGGATATGAGCCAAATGGCTATAAGTTGTGGAATGAGAACTCGAGAAAATTTATGACAGCTAGAGATGTAGTGGTGGATGAAATGAACATGAAATATGTGACTTCAAATGAAAATGACTCTGTGAAAGAACATGATTGTGATTCTCCAATTGAGGAGAATGAAGAGTTGAATTTTCCATTGCAGGAAAATTGTGAATCTAGGGATTCGAAGTCAAATGAAAATGACTCTGTGAAAGAACATGATTGTGATTCTCCAATTGAGGAGAATGAAGAGTTGAATTTTCCATTGCAGGAAAATTGTGAATCTAGGGATTCGAAGTCAAATGAAAATGACTCTGTGAAAGAACATGATTGTGATTCTCCAATTGAGGAGAATGAAGAGTTAAATTTTCCATTGCAGGAAAATTGTGAATCTACGGATTCGAAGTCTGTTGAAAATCTAAACGAAAATTCCACTTGTCTCGAGAATACCGATCCAGTGGCTGAAACTGGTGATGAAATAAAAGAAAATATAAATCAAGAAGAAATTAGACGCAGTGAGAGAATTAAAGGCAAACCAAAGTTATCATATAGATTTTTAGAAAAGTGTCTGATGAATACTCAAATGTGTTCAAATGATATTCCAAATACATATGAAGAGATTAAAACTCGTGATGACAGAATCTTGTGGGAGGATGCCATTAAAGATGAATTGAATTCTCATTTTGCAAATAATACATGGAGCTTAGTGCAAATGCCTAAGGAGAAAAATATAGTAGATTGCAAATGGGTATTTAGTATAAAACAAGATGAAAATGGTAATTTACTTAAATATAAGGCAAGATTGGTAGCCAGGGGATTCACTCAAGAATATATGATGGATTATGATGAAACTTTTGCACCAGTTGCACGAATTTCTAGTTTTAGATATCTTTTAGCTTTTTCAAATCAATATAATTTACTGATCCATCAGATGGATGTCAAAACAGCTTTTTTAAATGGAACACTGAAAGATGAAATTTATATGAAGATTCCAAAAGGTTTAAACCAGTATGATGGAAATAAAGTATGTAAACTTAATAAAGCCATTTATGGTCTAAAACAAGCTGCCAGATGCTGGTTTGAGATATTTGAAAGTGCATTAAAAAGTTTTGGATTTCGGAGCCTAGAAGTAGACAGATGTATATATATTTTAGATGAAGGAGATATACATAAAAATATATATGTACTCTTATATGTTGACGATATAATAATTTCTACTAGTGATTCTGAAAGAATGTCTAAATTTAAAACATATCTTTTAAATAAGTTTCAAATGACTGATCTAAATGAAATACGATATTTTATTGGCATAAAAATTGAAAGAGAGAGTGATCAAATTTGTCTTAGTCAATCTGCATATATTTAAAATGTTTTAAAGAAATTCAATATGGAAGATTGTAATCCAGTTGGAACTCCTCTTCCAAGCAAAATAAATTATGAGGCTTTGCAAGTGGAGGAGTCTTATGATGCACCATGTAGGAATCTGATTGGTTGTTTAATGTACATAATGTTATGTACACGACCGGATTTAAGTACATCGATAAGCATCTTAAGTCGATATACGAACTACAATAATAGAGAATTATGGCAATGCCTTAAAAGAATTTTAAGATACCTAAAGGGAACTGTAAATTTAAAGATATCATTTAAAAGGAATTTAAATGTAAATAAAATTCTTATTGGGTATGTTGATTCTGATTGGGCCGGGGATGAGACTGATAGAAGAAGTACTACAGGGTATATATTTAAAATGTTTGAAAATTGTTCAATTTGCTGGAGTACTATGAAACAAAAATCTGTTGCTGCGTCATCTACCGAAGCTGAATATATGGCCTTATTCGAAGGAGTAAGGGAAGCATTATGGTTAAAATCATTAACAAATGAAATGAAATTAGAATTAAATAGTCCAATAGTTATTTTCGAGGATAACCAAGGTTGTATAAGCATAGCCAATAATCCTACTTGCCACAAGAGAACTAAGCACATAGATATCAAATACCATTTTATTCGAGAACAAATTGAAAACAAACTAATTTTCGTTGAGTATCTTTCCACAGATTCCCAATTGGCTGATATTCTGACAAAGCCACTACCAACTGCCAGATTCACTGCACTGCGAGACCAACTGGGGTTAACTGAATGATGAAATTAATCAGAATGAGAAAAATTAATTTTTATATGAAGTTTGAATATATTATTTATTTTATATATGTATATATATATATTTTATAACCATAATCAAATCAAAACAATTACTAGTCTAATCATTACTTTGTTTATCTAACTGAATCTTGAATGATGAAATTAATCAGAATGAGAAAAATGAATTTTTATATGAAGTTTGAATATATTATTTATTTTATATATGTATATATATATATTTTATAACCATAATCAAATCAAAACAATTACTAGTCTAATCATTACTTCTTGAATGATGAAAATAATCTGAAGGAGCAAAATTATTTTTTTTATGAAGTTTAAATCTTTTATATATATGTATATATTCATAACCAAACCAAAACTATTGTTAGACTAACTATTACTATGTTTATTTAATTGAAACTTGTAAGATTTTAAAAGTGTAAATTATTTGATTGAACTGATTGGGTTTTACTGGGTTTCCCCAATTCTTTGCAGCAAATGCTGGTTCAATAAAAGTAGCCCCAGAGAAAAAAGAAAAGAATAAGAATACAGCCATTAGAAACGCACTCGTCTGAAAGTAATTTTTTTATTTCATTTAATTTTAAATCAGTTTGTATCAGTGTGATTTTTGAGGTGGCGTGTTGAAAATACAAAAGTCACACTTATGCAAATCTGTGTGTATGCGATAGTGATGGGAGATCTTGGAGAGAACGCGCTCTATTATCGCTCTCTTTGTTCTCTCTCGTTGTTGCCTCTTACATGCTCATTATAAAGTTATCGTTCTATTCGCTTGCAGACTACTAATGAGTGCGGTTCGGTGGCTTAATAAAGGAAGTATCAAACAAGAATAAATTAATTGTGTTTTCACTGATTGGCTGAAGGGCTGGATTATAGTAAACATAAACGTGAACTATAATCATAACTTTAATAAAAACCTATATGTTCTAAATAGGGAATTAATCACTATACAAAATAAACTAACACACTTACTGAACAAATTTCAACAATTTTTTAAAACTGTGTTCAACGTTGAAATTTTATTTTTAAAGTTTGAAAGGACGAAAACATCAAATTGTTAAGTTTACACGCACAAAATAAGCAACATATTAGTAGAAACACATGGTACACACCTTAAAATTTATTATTAATTTCAAATTTTATGGGTTTGAATTTTAGTAAGCTCTTAGAAAAAGTATCTCTCCGATGGCACGAGCTCTATGTTAGTAACATCTGATTTTACAGCTGCTAATATTAACATTGGACGTTTATTTTAAATTTGCGTTACATAATATAAATCATTAACCAATTCTTACCATATTTGTATATGCTACTGCGAAAGGACAAGTTAAACTTAACAATTCTGGAAGCAACATTACATTACACAACGTGCTGTATTGTAAGGAAATCCCGCACAATTTGCTATCCGTAAAAAAGATGATAGATGCTGGAATGTCCGTTGAGTTTAATACGGATGGTATTAAAGTAATCAAAAACGGTAACTTGGTATTCAAAGGAATATGTGAGTATAATATACCGACTGTTAAATTTAATTTAAATAGTAAATTATACACATCTGTAATATCAAATGATGTAGAGTATCGCTTGTGGCATGAAAGATTGGGACATATAAGTGTAGGAAAATTCTTAGAAATTAAGCGAGATGGCTTGTTTGAAGATAGTGAACTTATAAAAAACGTAATAGTAAATAGTAGTAAATTATGTGAGGCGTGTATTAACGGAAAGCAATCAAGACTAAAATTTGAAAAATGCAAAAATAAAGAAAATATTCAACGCCCACTATTTGTAATTCATTCGGATGTATGTGGCCCGATTACGCCCTCAACTATTGACAATAAAAATTACTATGTAGTATTTATTGATCAATATACACATTATACTGTGACGTATTTAATAACTTATAAATCGGACGTGTTTTTTGTATTTAAAGATTTCGTAGCGAAGAGTGAGGCTCATTTCAATCTAAAAATGGTTAACCTATATATTGATAATGGAAGGGAATATCTCTCTAATGAAATGCGTGAATTTTGTGTAGAAAAAGGTATCAGCTATCATTTGACGGTTCCTCATACCCCACAACTAAATGGTGTTGCAGAGCGGATGATTAGAACAATCACTGAAAAAGCTCGTTCTATGATTAACTGTACTAAACTAAATAAAAGTTTTTGGGGTGAAGCTGTTTTGACAGCAACATATTTAATTAACAGGTCCCCAAGTAGAGCTTTAGAAAATATGAGAAAAACACCATTTGAGATGTGGCATAAAAAGAAGCCGGTTTTAAAATATTTAAAGATATTTGGCTCGACAGTGTATGCACTAAATAAAGTGCGAAAGCGAAAATTTGACGAGAAATCGATCAAAACTATACTTGTCGGATATGAGCCAAATGGCTATAAGTTGTGGAATGAGAACTCGAGAAAATTTATGACAGCTAGAGATGTAGTGGTGGATGAAATGAACATGAAATATGTGACTTCAAATGAAAATGACTCTGTGAAAGAACATGATTGTGATTCTCCAATTGAGGAGAATGAAGAGTTGAATTTTCCATTGCAGGAAAATTGTGAATCTAGGGATTCGAAGTCAAATGAAAATGACTCTGTGAAAGAACATGATTGTGATTCTCCAATTGAGGAGAATGAAGAGTTGAATTTTCCATTGCAGGAAAATTGTGAATCTAGGGATTCGAAGTCAAATGAAAATGACTCTGTGAAAGAACATGATTGTGATTCTCCAATTGAGGAGAATGAAGAGTTAAATTTTCCATTGCAGGAAAATTGTGAATCTACGGATTCGAAGTCTGTTGAAAATCTAAACGAAAATTCCACTTGTCTCGAGAATACCGATCCAGTGGCTGAAACTGGTGATGAAATAAAAGAAAATATAAATCAAGAAGAAATTAGACGCAGTGAGAGAATTAAAGGCAAACCAAAGTTATCATATAGATTTTTAGAAAAGTGTCTGATGAATACTCAAATGTGTTCAAATGATATTCCAAATACATATGAAGAGATTAAAACTCGTGATGACAGAATCTTGTGGGAGGATGCCATTAAAGATGAATTGAATTCTCATTTTGCAAATAATACATGGAGCTTAGTGCAAATGCCTAAGGAGAAAAATATAGTAGATTGCAAATGGGTATTTAGTATAAAACAAGATGAAAATGGTAATTTACTTAAATATAAGGCAAGATTGGTAGCCAGGGGATTCACTCAAGAATATATGATGGATTATGATGAAACTTTTGCACCAGTTGCACGAATTTCTAGTTTTAGATATCTTTTAGCTTTTTCAAATCAATATAATTTACTGATCCATCAGATGGATGTCAAAACAGCTTTTTTAAATGGAACACTGAAAGATGAAATTTATATGAAGATTCCAAAAGGTTTAAACCAGTATGATGGAAATAAAGTATGTAAACTTAATAAAGCCATTTATGGTCTAAAACAAGCTGCCAGATGCTGGTTTGAGATATTTGAAAGTGCATTAAAAAGTTTTGGATTTCGGAGCCTAGAAGTAGACAGATGTATATATATTTTAGATGAAGGAGATATACATAAAAATATATATGTACTCTTATATGTTGACGATATAATAATTTCTACTAGTGATTCTGAAAGAATGTCTAAATTTAAAACATATCTTTTAAATAAGTTTCAAATGACTGATCTAAATGAAATACGATATTTTATTGGCATAAAAATTGAAAGAGAGAGTGATCAAATTTGTCTTAGTCAATCTGCATATATTTAAAATGTTTTAAAGAAATTCAATATGGAAGATTGTAATCCAGTTGGAACTCCTCTTCCAAGCAAAATAAATTATGAGGCTTTGCAAGTGGAGGAGTCTTATGATGCACCATGTAGGAATCTGATTGGTTGTTTAATGTACATAATGTTATGTACACGACCGGATTTAAGTACATCGATAAGCATCTTAAGTCGATATACGAACTACAATAATAGAGAATTATGGCAATGCCTTAAAAGAATTTTAAGATACCTAAAGGGAACTGTAAATTTAAAGATATCATTTAAAAGGAATTTAAATGTAAATAAAATTCTTATTGGGTATGTTGATTCTGATTGGGCCGGGGATGAGACTGATAGAAGAAGTACTACAGGGTATATATTTAAAATGTTTGAAAATTGTTCAATTTGCTGGAGTACTATGAAACAAAAATCTGTTGCTGCGTCATCTACCGAAGCTGAATATATGGCCTTATTCGAAGGAGTAAGGGAAGCATTATGGTTAAAATCATTAACAAATGAAATGAAATTAGAATTAAATAGTCCAATAGTTATTTTCGAGGATAACCAAGGTTGTATAAGCATAGCCAATAATCCTACTTGCCACAAGAGAACTAAGCACATAGATATCAAATACCATTTTATTCGAGAACAAATTGAAAACAAACTAATTTTCGTTGAGTATCTTTCCACAGATTCCCAATTGGCTGATATTCTGACAAAGCCACTACCAACTGCCAGATTCACTGCACTGCGAGACCAACTGGGGTTAACTGAATGATGAAATTAATCAGAATGAGAAAAATTAATTTTTATATGAAGTTTGAATATATTATTTATTTTATATATGTATATATATATATTTTATAACCATAATCAAATCAAAACAATTACTAGTCTAATCATTACTTTGTTTATCTAACTGAATCTTGAATGATGAAATTAATCAGAATGAGAAAAATGAATTTTTATATGAAGTTTGAATATATTATTTATTTTATATATGTATATATATATATTTTATAACCATAATCAAATCAAAACAATTACTAGTCTAATCATTACTTCTTGAATGATGAAAATAATCTGAAGGAGCAAAATTATTTTTTTTATGAAGTTTAAATCTTTTATATATATGTATATATTCATAACCAAACCAAAACTATTGTTAGACTAACTATTACTATGTTTATTTAATTGAAACTTGTAAGATTTGAAAAGTGTAAATTATTTGATTGAACTGATTGGGTTTTACTGGGTTTCCCCAATTCTTTGCAGCAAATGCTGGTTCAATAAAAGTAGCCCCAGAGAAAAAAGAAAAGAATAAGAATACAGCCATTAGAAACGCACTCGTCTGAAAGTAATTTTTTTATTTCATTTAATTTTAAATCAGTTTGTATCAGTGTGATTTTTGAGGTGGCGTGTTGAAAATACAAAAGTCACACTTATGCAAATCTGTGTGTATGCGATAGTGATGGGAGATCTTGGAGAGAACGCGCTCTATTATCGCTCTCTTTGTTCTCTCTCGTTGTTGCCTCTTACATGCTCATTATAAAGTTATCGTTCTATTCGCTTGCAGACTACTAATGAGTGCGGTTCGGTGGCTTAATAAAGGAAGTATCAAACAAGAATAAATTAATTGTGTTTTCACTGATTGGCTGAAGGGCTGGATTATAGTAAACATAAACGTGAACTATAATCATAACTTTAATAAAAACCTATATGTTCTAAATAGGGAATTAATCACTATACAAAATAAACTAACACACTTACTGAACAAATTTCAACAATTTTTTAAAACTGTGTTCAACGTTGAAATTTTATTTTTAAAGTTTGAAAGGACGAAAACATCAAATTGTTAAGTTTACACGCACAAAATAAGCAACATATTAGTAGAAACACATGGTACACACCTTAAAATTTATTATTAATTTCAAATTTTATGGGTTTGAATTTTAGTAAGCTCTTAGAAAAAGTATCTCTCCGATGGCACGAGCTCTATGTTAGTAACATCTGATTTTACAGCTGCTAATATTAACATTGGACGTTTATTTTAAATTTGCGTTACATAATATAAATCATTAACCAATTCTTACCATATTTGTATATGCTACTGCGAAAGGACAAGTTAAACTTAACAATTCTGGAAGCAACATTACATTACACAACGTGCTGTATTGTAAGGAAATCCCGCACAATTTGCTATCCGTAAAAAAGATGATAGATGCTGGAATGTCCGTTGAGTTTAATACGGATGGTATTAAAGTAATCAAAA
Source organism: Drosophila yakuba (assembly GCF_016746365.2). Classification (NCBI taxonomy): domain Eukaryota; kingdom Metazoa; phylum Arthropoda; class Insecta; order Diptera; family Drosophilidae; genus Drosophila; species Drosophila yakuba. The sequence continues at coordinate 1,596,513 of NC_052530.2, read as the reverse complement.
ACGGTAACTTGGTATTCAAAGGAATATGTGAGTATAATATACCGACTGTTAAATTTAATTTAAATAGTAAATTATACACATCTGTAATATCAAATGATGTAGAGTATCGCTTGTGGCATGAAAGATTGGGACATATAAGTGTAGGAAAATTCTTAGAAATTAAGCGAGATGGCTTGTTTGAAGATAGTGAACTTATAAAAAACGTAATAGTAAATAGTAGTAAATTATGTGAGGCGTGTATTAACGGAAAGCAATCAAGACTAAAATTTGAAAAATGCAAAAATAAAGAAAATATTCAACGCCCACTATTTGTAATTCATTCGGATGTATGTGGCCCGATTACGCCCTCAACTATTGACAATAAAAATTACTATGTAGTATTTATTGATCAATATACACATTATACTGTGACGTATTTAATAACTTATAAATCGGACGTGTTTTTTGTATTTAAAGATTTCGTAGCGAAGAGTGAGGCTCATTTCAATCTAAAAATGGTTAACCTATATATTGATAATGGAAGGGAATATCTCTCTAATGAAATGCGTGAATTTTGTGTAGAAAAAGGTATCAGCTATCATTTGACGGTTCCTCATACCCCACAACTAAATGGTGTTGCAGAGCGGATGATTAGAACAATCACTGAAAAAGCTCGTTCTATGATTAACTGTACTAAACTAAATAAAAGTTTTTGGGGTGAAGCTGTTTTGACAGCAACATATTTAATTAACAGGTCCCCAAGTAGAGCTTTAGAAAATATGAGAAAAACACCATTTGAGATGTGGCATAAAAAGAAGCTGGTTTTAAAATATTTAAAGATATTTGGCTCGACAGTGTATGCACTAAATAAAGTGCGAAAGCGAAAATTTGACGAGAAATCGATCAAAACTATACTTGTCGGATATGAGCCAAATGGCTATAAGTTGTGGAATGAGAACTCGAGAAAATTTATGACAGCTAGAGATGTAGTGGTGGATGAAATGAACATGAAATATGTGACTTCAAATGAAAATGACTCTGTGAAAGAACATGATTGTGATTCTCCAATTGAGGAGAATGAAGAGTTGAATTTTCCATTGCAGGAAAATTGTGAATCTAGGGATTCGAAGTCAAATGAAAATGACTCTGTGAAAGAACATGATTGTGATTCTCCAATTGAGGAGAATGAAGAGTTGAATTTTCCATTGCAGGAAAATTGTGAATCTAGGGATTCGAAGTCAAATGAAAATGACTCTGTGAAAGAACATGATTGTGATTCTCCAATTGAGGAGAATGAAGAGTTAAATTTTCCATTGCAGGAAAATTGTGAATCTACGGATTCGAAGTCTGTTGAAAATCTAAACGAAAATTCCACTTGTCTCGAGAATACCGATCCAGTGGCTGAAACTGGTGATGAAATAAAAGAAAATATAAATCAAGAAGAAATTAGACGCAGTGAGAGAATTAAAGGCAAACCAAAGTTATCATATAGATTTTTAGAAAAGTGTCTGATGAATACTCAAATGTGTTCAAATGATATTCCAAATACATATGAAGAGATTAAAACTCGTGATGACAGAATCTTGTGGGAGGATGCCATTAAAGATGAATTGAATTCTCATTTTGCAAATAATACATGGAGCTTAGTGCAAATGCCTAAGGAGAAAAATATAGTAGATTGCAAATGGGTATTTAGTATAAAACAAGATGAAAATGGTAATTTACTTAAATATAAGGCAAGATTGGTAGCCAGGGGATTCACTCAAGAATATATGATGGATTATGATGAAACTTTTGCACCAGTTGCACGAATTTCTAGTTTTAGATATCTTTTAGCTTTTTCAAATCAATATAATTTACTGATCCATCAGATGGATGTCAAAACAGCTTTTTTAAATGGAACACTGAAAGATGAAATTTATATGAAGATTCCAAAAGGTTTAAACCAGTATGATGGAAATAAAGTATGTAAACTTAATAAAGCCATTTATGGTCTAAAACAAGCTGCCAGATGCTGGTTTGAGATATTTGAAAGTGCATTAAAAAGTTTTGGATTTCGGAGCCTAGAAGTAGACAGATGTATATATATTTTAGATGAAGGAGATATACATAAAAATATATATGTACTCTTATATGTTGACGATATAATAATTTCTACTAGTGATTCTGAAAGAATGTCTAAATTTAAAACATATCTTTTAAATAAGTTTCAAATGACTGATCTAAATGAAATACGATATTTTATTGGCATAAAAATTGAAAGAGAGAGTGATCAAATTTGTCTTAGTCAATCTGCATATATTTAAAATGTTTTAAAGAAATTCAATATGGAAGATTGTAATCCAGTTGGAACTCCTCTTCCAAGCAAAATAAATTATGAGGCTTTGCAAGTGGAGGAGTCTTATGATGCACCATGTAGGAATCTGATTGGTTGTTTAATGTACATAATGTTATGTACACGACCGGATTTAAGTACATCGATAAGCATCTTAAGTCGATATACGAACTACAATAATAGAGAATTATGGCAATGCCTTAAAAGAATTTTAAGATACCTAAAGGGAACTGTAAATTTAAAGATATCATTTAAAAGGAATTTAAATGTAAATAAAATTCTTATTGGGTATGTTGATTCTGATTGGGCCGGGGATGAGACTGATAGAAGAAGTACTACAGGGTATATATTTAAAATGTTTGAAAATTGTTCAATTTGCTGGAGTACTATGAAACAAAAATCTGTTGCTGCGTCATCTACCGAAGCTGAATATATGGCCTTATTCGAAGGAGTAAGGGAAGCATTATGGTTAAAATCATTAACAAATGAAATGAAATTAGAATTAAATAGTCCAATAGTTATTTTCGAGGATAACCAAGGTTGTATAAGCATAGCCAATAATCCTACTTGCCACAAGAGAACTAAGCACATAGATATCAAATACCATTTTATTCGAGAACAAATTGAAAACAAACTAATTTTCGTTGAGTATCTTTCCACAGATTCCCAATTGGCTGATATTCTGACAAAGCCACTACCAACTGCCAGATTCACTGCACTGCGAGACCAACTGGGGTTAACTGAATGATGAAATTAATCAGAATGAGAAAAATTAATTTTTATATGAAGTTTGAATATATTATTTATTTTATATATGTATATATATATATTTTATAACCATAATCAAATCAAAACAATTACTAGTCTAATCATTACTTTGTTTATCTAACTGAATCTTGAATGATGAAATTAATCAGAATGAGAAAAATGAATTTTTATATGAAGTTTGAATATATTATTTATTTTATATATGTATATATATATATTTTATAACCATAATCAAATCAAAACAATTACTAGTCTAATCATTACTTCTTGAATGATGAAAATAATCTGAAGGAGCAAAATTATTTTTTTTATGAAGTTTAAATCTTTTATATATATGTATATATTCATAACCAAACCAAAACTATTGTTAGACTAACTATTACTATGTTTATTTAATTGAAACTTGTAAGATTTGAAAAGTGTAAATTATTTGATTGAACTGATTGGGTTTTACTGGGTTTCCCCAATTCTTTGCAGCAAATGCTGGTTCAATAAAAGTAGCCCCAGAGAAAAAAGAAAAGAATAAGAATACAGCCATTAGAAACGCACTCGTCTGAAAGTAATTTTTTTATTTCATTTAATTTTAAATCAGTTTGTATCAGTGTGATTTTTGAGGTGGCGTGTTGAAAATACAAAAGTCACACTTATGCAAATCTGTGTGTATGCGATAGTGATGGGAGATCTTGGAGAGAACGCGCTCTATTATCGCTCTCTTTGTTCTCTCTCGTTGTTGCCTCTTACATGCTCATTATAAAGTTATCGTTCTATTCGCTTGCAGACTACTAATGAGTGCGGTTCGGTGGCTTAATAAAGGAAGTATCAAACAAGAATAAATTAATTGTGTTTTCACTGATTGGCTGAAGGGCTGGATTATAGTAAACATAAACGTGAACTATAATCATAACTTTAATAAAAACCTATATGTTCTAAATAGGGAATTAATCACTATACAAAATAAACTAACACACTTACTGAACAAATTTCAACAATTTTTTAAAACTGTGTTCAACGTTGAAATTTTATTTTTAAAGTTTGAAAGGACGAAAACATCAAATTGTTAAGTTTACACGCACAAAATAAGCAACATATTAGTAGAAACACATGGTACACACCTTAAAATTTATTATTAATTTCAAATTTTATGGGTTTGAATTTTAGTAAGCTCTTAGAAAAAGTATCTCTCCGATGGCACGAGCTCTATGTTAGTAACATCTGATTTTACAGCTGCTAATATTAACATTGGACGTTTATTTTAAATTTGCGTTACATAATATAAATCATTAACCAATTCTTACCATATTCAAAGAAAAATTGTTTAATTTGCAAAACTTTTAAAAATACATTTATGCCAAAAAACAGGTCAAATTCCTCATAGTGCACTGGAAGCGCTCCAGACGCTGATCTTGCATTTTTCGGTTATTGCAGCTGCACGGCCGGATGCGCGTGCAACTCCTCCGCCTTTAAAATCTAGTGTTCCCTTTCGTTGCGGTCGTGGAATTTTTTAACCTTCCTAACCAAGATGCGGATCGTTATTACGACGATTCCGGTGATTATGACGCAGCCCATCAGAATATCGGCTGGGTGGGAGGTTGTCTTGAACATCTCCAAGGTTTTAACATTATTGGCATTAAGTTCCTTGACCCATTTTAGTGATAGTTTCTCTTCTCAATTGTTAATTGATGGTTAAATAAAAATTTCTTCGCATAGCATGATATCGGTTACAGGGATGTTTACAATGTTGATTAACATTGGTCCGTTATTTGCTATGTTTAGTTCTGCTACGTGCATGGCTTCCTCAAAATTTGTGTCAGGTATTTGATTCTGATTTAATACTCGTATTAACTTCATTGATCTCCTGGTCTTCTAGTATTTAGGGGTTGCTCATGTCTGCTTTTGCCAATTGTTTGGCCTGATTAAGATTAAGAATATCCTCCTTTAAATCCCTGACATTTTAGGCTGTATATTAAATTTCTATTGGCCTGAGTGACCCGTTACTCGTAGAGTAAAAGGGTATACTAGATTCGTTGAAAAGTATGTAACAGGCAGAAGGAAGCGTTTCCGACCATATAAAGTATATAAATTCTTGATCAGGATCAATAGCCGAGTCGATTTGGCCATGTCCGTCTGTCTGTCCGTATGAGCGTCGAGATCTCAGGAACTACAAAAGCTAGAAAGTTTAGACTAAGCATACAGACATAGACGCAGCGCAAGTTTGTCGAATCATGCTGCCACGCCCACAAACCGCCCAAAACTGCCACGCCCACACTTTTGAAAAATGTTTTAATATTTTTTCATTTTTGTATTCGTGTTGTAAATTTGTATGGATTTGTCAAAAAACTTTTTGCCACGCCCACTCTAACGCCCACAAACAGCCAAAAACTGTCAGTGTTGAAGACCTCCTTCGCACTTCCACTAGCTGAGTAACGGGTATCAGATAGTCGGGGAACTCGACTATAGCGTTCTCTCTTGGTTTACTTTGTCTATGATAAGCCTATTAAAAATAACGTGCTAATTGTTGTTATTTTTTCTTGACTTATTTCAAAATCTTTGCTAACTGGGGATCCACCCAGCCATTTCCAACACTACCTATTATACCCTATCGTAAGTTTTTAATTTCATTAGGGCTGTGTGGTTAATTTTATCAATGGTATTTTCATATTCCTTTATATCATTAATATGGATCAATCTAAAGATCCCTGTTTGAACCTTGGCTAGTTTTTTAGTCAGTGTCACAATGTCCGAATTAGTGTACTCCGTTTTTTGTACGTCCGCAGCTCAGACATTGAGAAGGGCTCTGTAAATGGGGATGATTAATTTCAAATGGGTTTTTTAAAAAAATTCTCCCGCTTTCTGCTAGTACTATAGTATATTTCTGTTTTCCTTGAGAATTTCTTTTTGTAGCTGGCTTAATCTTTTATTGTTATCTCTAGTCAAGGATACTATTTTTTTATCTTCTTTTATTATGGTGAGCTAAATCTTTTTTAAGCGTGAGCTTTCCTGTCTTACTGTCTTAGGCAGTTAATGGTCAAGCAGATAAGCAGTTCTGCCAAAGAATAAATAGAACAGTTTCCTGTTTGTGGTTGAGTGTATTAAATAATTACATATGTCGGACATAGATTTTCATTAGCGTCGTTCATGTTTGATAATTTGTTTCACTGTCGCAATGGTTACTTCTGTTCTTTTCGGACGCCAATTCGAACTGACTTTTCTCTTCTTGTTTCTTCTTCCTCCTCACCTCGCATTGCGCCACGCTCAGCAGGGATTTTCATTCTCCATCCCCACAGCGCTCTTATACAGAAACTCTCATACACGCGCTCTCTCTCTTTCAATCTTTTTTATACTTATTTATTTCCATAGCGAATACACAGAGAGACTTATAATTAACATTAAATCTTATAAACCAAGTATACTAGCGACACATATATTTGACAACTAATCTCTCTTTAAGGTCGTTAAATGAACTGTGTAACAACTGAGCTGTTGTAGGGTGGTGTTTTATTGATTATATATATTTTTATATTGAACTGGTCTTGCAGCATTCGCAATATGGGACCTGATCCAAGGGATTTTTCGTTATCTATTATAACTATTTCTGGAATTCCGAAGTTTATTTACGTTTCTTTCAGGGGTCTTGTGTTGCTCGTGAAGGAACTATTTTAGCCTGTGCGAATTAAAAAAATTTATCCATTGCTGTGAGGACTACTTTATGATTTTAGACCTCATTTGTGAAAAATATACTTTTTCTAACAGCTTCTGTCTGGTTTCGTCGCTACTGCGGTGTGCTCTCCTCTGTTCCGATATAATTGCGATTTCTTGGTAATTTTCGTCTGTCAGGTCCGTACCTATTTTGTCAGAGAATCTCGGTTTTTAATAATTTAAAAGTGGATTGATTTCTTGAAGTTTTCTTTGGTATAGATTCCATTTATGACGGATGGATTTAACCTTTCTTTTAAAATTTTTATCAAATTTTCTGAATTGAATATTGGTTCTGTAATAATATGTCTGTGAAATGTTGGAAAAACTATTTCAAATTTGTAGGAATTTTCTCCCACAGATAGCAGTATTTGAATTTTGAAAACATTTATTGGATCTTCTGCTATAGGTATAAGTTTTTCGGCGGAGCTGAAACTATTGTGCACAGTTTCTCTCATAGCATTTAGTTCTCCATGCGTTTGCAAGGGAATTCTACTCAATGTTTGATTTAGCTTATTGAATGCTCCCCTAGCGTTTTCGTCGATGTAAATTACCGTTCTGCCTGAGACATTTTTTGAAAAAAGGCGTCGGCCCTCTTAAAGGGTGTAAGGCGCTTTGCGAGTTTCGCATAATCTTTGATGAAGCGACGGTAAAATCCTGTCCGTCTTAAAAGGGAACGAAGATCCATGAGGGTTTTTGGCTCTACGATGGCCCTGACTTTTTGGAGATTCTTTTTTATTCCAGTATCGGCCACTAAAAACCCTAAGAATTTAACTTAATTTTTGATGAATTCGCATTTGTCAAGCTGAATTTGCATATTTGCTTCTTCCAGAATATTAAATATTAACTTGATGTCTTTTAAATGATTTCCCTCATTTTTGCCAAAGATGATGATGTCATTGACGTATACAAAATCGAAAGTCTTTAAGAAGGGTAGTAGATAAAATTTGATAAGAGTATCTTTTAGGTCGAAAAGATTGGCGATTGTATGGTGCATTATAAGAGCTTGCCCGCCCACAGAGTTAACGAAACGTGGTTGGTTGTTTTTAAATGGTTTCTTAGCAAATATTGGTTGGATATCATGTTTGCTGGATCAGGTGTCTATCAGAATTATCTGTCTATTACCTGCATTACATTGGAAGTAGGGTAACGAAAAGGGTTCTACTCTAATGGTGATGGTCTCTTTTTCTGCTGTCCAAATTTGTGTTTTTTCATATAGTCAATCTGTTTTGTCTGCATACTTCATCTATGTCCATAGAGTCTGGCCTAGGTTTTGGCTTTGGGGATGATGATCTTGGTGGCTGTGTGGGCAGGTTAACAGCCTCTAATGAAGGTGTCAAGTGTCTCGTCTCTGTAGGATTTGGTAACGAGATCTACTGATTCTTTTCCCATTTCCATGCAAGTAATTTTGTTCAGAATAAGGAATATGTGGTAGAATTGTTTGTAGAAATCTGCTGTGGTTTGATTTTCTTGCACCAGCGAGATCATTTGGTATTCTAGTGTTGTCACATCGCGCTTATCCGCGTAGTGTGCTGTCAAAAAAATGCCTTAAACACTTTACTATATCTGGGATTCGGTCTAATTCAATCATATTACCTTTGTTGATATTGACTGCCTGATTAAGTAGTGGTACAGCGTCTGAGTTTAATATTTGGCTCAGAATTCTCTCTACTATTTCCTGAATTTGTCCCTGCCAATGGGCCCTGCATAAGGGGCTGGTTTACTTCGGAGTCTGTGTTAGTATTAATTAGGGCAGTCCCAATTGGGTTGTTTGCGTTTTATAAAATATTTTTTTCTTGGTATTTTTTTGTTGAGGGGAAAAAAATTTTAATTTTCTCAAAGTATGTTGTATGTATAGTACAGTGTTTTCAGAGTAGTAGTGTTTTCCGAATAACATTTTTTATACCCGTTACTCGTAGAGTAAGAGGGTATACTAGATTCGTTGAAAAGTATGTAACAGGCAGAAGGAAGCGTGTCCGACCATATAAAGTATATATATTCTTGATCAGGATCAATAGCCGAGTCGATCTGGCCATGTCCGTCTGTCCGTCCGTCTGTCCGTCCGTATGAACGCTGAGATTTCAGGAACTACAAAAGCTAGAAGGTTGAGATTAAACACACAGACTCTAGAGACATTGACGCAGCTCAAGTTTGTCGATTCATGTTGCCACGCCAACAAACCGCCCAAAACTGCCACGCCCACACTTTTGAAAAATGTTTTGATATATTTTTATTTTCGTATTGGTCTTGTAGATTTCTATCGATTTGCCAAAAAACTTTTTGCCACGCCCACAAACCGCCGAAAACTGTCAGTGTTGAAGACTCTCCTTCGCACTTCCACTAGCTGAGTAACGGGTATCAGATAGTCGGGGAATTCGATTATAGCGTTCTCTCTTGTTTGGTTTAATTTCATATAAGCTCATAATTTTCATATAATGAATTCATATAATTTGTTATACCCGTTACTCGCAGAATAAAAGGGTATACTAGATTCGTTGAAAAGTATGTAACAGGCAGAAGGAAGCGATTCCGACCATATAAAGTATATATATTCTTGATCAGGATCAATAGCCGAGTCGATCTGGCCATGTCCGTCTGTCCGTCCGTCTGTCTGTCCGTCCGTATGAACGCTGAGATCTCAGGAACTACAGAAGATAGAAGGTTGAGATTAAACACACAGACTCCAGAGACATTGACGCAGCTCAAGTTTGTCGATTCATGTTGCCCCGCCCACAAACCGCCCAAAACTGCCACGCCCACACTTTTGAAAAATGTTTTGATATTTTTTCATTTTTGTATTAGTCTTGTAAATTTCTATCGATTTGCCAAAAAACTTTCTGCCACGCCCACTATAACGCCTACAAACCGCCAAGAGAGAACGCTATAATCCAGTTCCCGACTATCTGATACCCCTTACTAAGCTATTAGATGTGCGAAGGAGAGTCTTCAACACTGACAGTTTTTTGCGGCTTGGAGTGGGCGTGACAAAAAGTTTTTTGGAAAATTGATAGAAATTTACAAGACTAATACATAAATGAAAAAATATAAAAGCATTTTTCAAAGAAGTATTGTCAATTTCGTCGGTAAACTGATTGGCTATTTTTCCTTTTTAAGAAATGTTAGCCATTTTTGCTTTGACTACGTCTGATGATTCAGAGACAAGTCGTCTGCAGTTCATTAATAATAACGTCGATTGACGTATCATATTGGACTTTATGTAGTTTGGATCCAATGATTTTTGATTTATTTACCTCCACAGCAATATTTTCATATGGTCCTTTTGTTAAGTTGACCAATCTGAGTCCTTTTAGAAATCGTTGAATCTTAAAACTCTGGGATCGATGCGGAGATTTCTTTCATATATGCGCTAAGGCAATTGATGGATATGCCATATCTTCCTTTTTTTCTGATATTTCCTGCAGATATCCGTGAGAAAAATCGTTTTCTTCTTGGTCAAATTTCTCAGCCAATTCTATGACATCAGGAATAGTTAAATTCAGAATATTCGATCCTTCTATTTTTGTCTCGAATTCGTTTTCCGAGTCGAGATCCTCTATTTTCGAGGGGGTATTTAGGATACTTGGGATGGTTAAATTCAAACCATGCCTTTCTTTGACTGTTTGTAAGTTTTGTAGTAACTTACGAAAGACTTTAGATAATTGTAAACAATTTTTATCCGTCAACTTTTTTCTATTGTCGAAACCAATCAGTCGTGCTTTATTGAATTGTTTCGACCAGAATTGTTACGTGCTTATCTATTGTGATCTGTTGAACCGTTCGATTTTGCGTAAGACATTTTTAAGATGTGTCAAAGTTAGATCTTATATTTTTTTCTACTTTACAACCTGTTGCCACTTCACCTAGATCGTCTGCTGCGTGCTCTAGAGAGTTTTATAAGGGGTTGAGTTTAAGTTAGCTTTTTTAAGCTCACTCTCCCTATTTATTTTTTGGCAGGTGAACTCGCAATCTGGCTCATACAGTGGACCTTTACAGTCCTTTCTGCACACGGGGTTAATATAATTATAATCATTATTTTTATAGGGCCGCAGTTTTTTATGCGTCTCTTCTCTTTGCTGTTTTAACTTAACATTCTCTTCCCATGGAAAAACGTGTTATTCTTATACACTTCTTTATTTAACTTTTATTAAGGAAATTTTTCTGACCACCTCTTTTTCTCAGGCATTGCTTACTAGATGAATGTTACTATCCATTTTAATGCCTTAACCTCAACATAAGTATAATATTATAGCAGTTGTTTTAATTTTATATATATGTAGATATATGCTTATAGTTTATTGATAATGAATAGGTATTTGTGTAGGTATACAAGGAATAGTTGAAGTTCTTAGCTCAACTTTAGGTTACTGCTTCTACTACGGCTCTCTACAACTCTCGACTACGGCTTGTCTCCTTTAGTTCAGCTCGGCTTCTTTGTAGCAACCTCTTTACATGTTCTTATTCTCCGCTGGCTCTCGATTGACTCTTGACTTTTAGTGCTGCCAACTCTTGTCTCTCCAACCAATGCTGCCAACTGCTCGATATATGCTGCTTACATATATGTATCTATATATATAAAATGCTTTGTCCTCACTGACTGCCTGATATATCACAGCCAAGTCTTAGAGACTTGAAGTTTTTTTTTAAAAAATCAAACAAAAATTCCAGATTCGTATGGGTATTTTAATTTTCTAATTCCACCTGCAACCTATACTAAAAAATAAAAAACATAAATTTAAATTGCATTAAATGCAAGCTCGCTTAGCAAGCATTGAAAACGTTCAATGCGTGTGTACGCATACATGCACAATTTTAGCGTGGGCAACTGAAAGAGAGCCAGAAAAAACAGTTCGACTCGACTGCAAAGAGAGCCATGGCATTTATATTTGTGTTTGCTCCCGTGCGAGCAAAGTCGCGAATGTTGTTGTTGTTTTGTTCCCGTGAACGAAGCAACTCCGTCAACTCATATTTGTGTTGATACTGAATTGAATGTGTCGGCAACGCGCACATCTGTGCATAAGAGATCTGAATAGAAACCCTTTTGTAAATTTTCATCTGCAATTTATTTTTGAAAATAATAAATATTAATTTAAAAAATTTAGTGTTGTAAACTGTATATAAATGTAAATACTAAATAACACCAATATCGATAGAATTAATAGTATAGCCGTAAAACAACCGATAGTGCTATCGATATATCGAATGTACATATATGATCGAAGAATAATAAAAGAGGACTTTGGATCGAGAGCTGAGAGAAAAAACATCGTCAATAGAAAAACTAAAGATATTGTTACAGTGTAAACTTTATTATTGTTTTTCCAATTTAAAATTAATAAAATAAACGAAAACAACTTTTGATCGTCTTATAAAATAAATATATTCTTGAGGGGCCGTCCATAAATCTCGTGACGCTAATTTTGGGCCATTTTGACCCCCTCCCCCCACTATATGACATACCGTGACTCTCACCGCAACCACTACTGTGACATTACGTGACTCTTCGGCGCACCCCCTCCCCACCCTCGGAGCGTCACGAGGTTTATGGACGGCCCCTGATCGGTATCAAGAGCCGAGTCGATCTGGCCATGTCCGTCCGTCTGTCCGTATGAACGTCGATATCTCAGGAACTATAAAAGCTAGAAAGTGAGATTAAACATACAGACTCCAGGGACATAGACGCAGCGCACGTTTGTTGACCCATGTTTCCACGCCCACAAACCGCCCAAAACTACCACTACCACACTTTTGAAAACGCCCACAAACAGCAGTCAAACCGTCATTGTTTAAGTCTCTCCTTCGCACTTCCAATAGCTAAGTAGCGGGTATCAGATGGGGAACTCGACTATAGCGTTCTCTCTTGTATACTATATTTTTTCAAATACCCTATCGCAGACCCAGATCTTGTCAAGATCGTTGGCTCTGCTAAGTTACCTTTTTTCTTATTATGTTTACATAACAACAGCGATCTCTAGCTATAGGATCCACAACGGTCTTACAGTCAATTATTTTTACATTATTAATCACATTTGCAGTGTTTTCTTTTGCTTGGGAATCTTCGCTGCTGAACCAGCCATCCATTTTTATTAAAATTCTGGAATCCTTTCTATTGAATTCCTTTTTTTTTTTTGTTTTTTGAAATTTAATCCCACAAGAAGATTTTGAAGCAATTAAGCTTTCTGGCCATTAATTGGAATTTATTACGCCGAAGGGCGGATAGACGTGTTTTTTATATATATATTCATATTCATATTTTTCTGGTCATAAATTGAAATTGAAATATTAACGCCAAAGGGCGGATATGAATATTGGCGTTCTATAAAACGCCGTCGTTCATCTATGGTCTGGTCCTCTGAATTACTGATGAGGGGGGCCGGTGCAGGGCCACAGACTTGAATTACTGATGGTAGGCCGGTGCAGGGTCACAGGCATCTGAATTCCTATTGTGGGTCTGCATCGGCTTACAGCCATCTGAATAGCGCTATGCCGCGCAACTGCGCTGTCAGCGAGACCGGCAGTGGAGCGGCTTTGTTATATATTTATCCTATGTACTTGATCGCTGAGAGTAGTTTTTAAGCGGGAGAATCGGAGTCCATACAGAGTATCCCTTTAATAAAGCTAACGTAAATCTAAAACCTGTCATCTTTTTGGTCGGGAAATCCCGCAAATCATAAATTTAGTGCAACGAATACACAAACTCTCTGATCTAGCCGCTGCAACGTAGCGAGCAAAACGTGAAGACAAACAGTTCGTTACATTGTTTTAAACTATTGGTTTAATACCGATCTCTTGGTATTATTATACCCGATACTCGTAGAGTAAAAGGGTATACTAGATTCGCTGAAAAGTATGTGTTTAGCTATTGAGCTTTTTCAATAGCTGTTGCTAATAATAATAAATCGAAGAAAGTTTGTTTATTTTCCGATACTGTTTATTTTGCGATGTGTTTACGGCAGCTAGGGCCGACAAAGAGCTATATCGAATGCACAAGTTGAGTCTTTGCCGAAAAACGAAGAAGTGTCAATTGGCGGGACAGACAGCCGAAATGCAGCGCCCAAGCTTAACGTAGGTAGATAACAAAGAGAACAAGGAATGAGCGCCGTACAGATAAATGCGTGCGAGAACAGCGGTTTGCACTATGGGCATCGCAACTGCTACCATTGACTACTTCGGTTTACAATATTAAAGAGTAGGAGATTAGTCTACTGCACAGTTTTGGCGGCTGCGTGACCCAACATCCTCCCCCCTCTTACTCTACAAGTAACGGGTATAAAAATATAAAAACATTTATTAAGCTTTGTTCCTATTTCGTTTTTTTTCATCTGTTTGCTCTATATGGCATGAATTTGAATATTTATAAGATGATCACGAGGTAGATGAGACTTTTGCATCGTAACATCTAATATTGTGCAGGCAGTTCGAAATGGTATCCGTTGTCAGACATGAAATGGTAGATACACGCAATATGGTAAAGAGTTCATACCAAGATCAGATAGGCAAGTTTTGACAGGACTTAATAAAAAAGTTTAAGATAAAGAGCAGGACCGAAGCTCATGCATGGAGTTTTTTAATGGATATCAGAGTTTGTGCATGGTATCTACAGAGCAAACAACAAGCAAGCTTGACGTAGAGTTGTCGCATTGGCCATATTCGCAACGAGAGGTTGTAGAACGTATAATAGGAGAGTACAAACCGAAAAGAATCGTTCATGATTCGAGATGTAGATTTTGCTTACAGACGAAACATCAGAGTTTCAGCATCGTCGAGCATGCTTATTGCTTATACAGAGAATAAGGTAGTTGACGAGCAGCTTCAGGAGTGGCTTGACCAAAAGATAACTAAGCCCAGTACTTCAGAGTACGCTTCACCTATTGTTCATGTATCGAAAAAGAATGCACAAAAACTGGGACTTGTTCTGGGACTACTACAAGTGGAACGAGAAAATTTTAAAGGACAACTTTCCAATGGTACAGATGGACAGCGTGATTGGGAAATTACGAGAAGGAAGGATAGTTTTTTGGTCCTTACGAAGTATTAAAAGCTCACAAGCATGGCAGGTATGCTGTTGAGGAAATGGGAGATTGCAAGCGTCCTTCGATAACATCTGCTGTATATCAGTTGGTTGAATTAGAAAATGATGAATCACAAGAGCTGGTGGAAGCGGAAGCGTTTGCCAAACAGATTTCTTTTGTTCGGCTTGACAGCTCGGCGCGTAAATTACGCCGAGGTTTATTATGTACATTTTTTCTCGATTTGCCAAAAATCTTTTTGCCACGCCCACAAACCGGCAAAAACGGTCAGTGTTGAAATTTCTCTTCGTACTTCCACTAGCTGATTAACAGTTATCAGTAGTCGGGAAACTATAGCGATCTCTCGTTTTAATTTTTAAACCTGCCGCCGACCGAACTAAAACAAATCTGGACCGGACTAACAACAATCTGGCCACAAATCATGAGCCACCTTCAATTGAATAGGCTAGTGGTTGGGCAAGTAAATAACGCGACCCACCTTTTTACCAATCGATGTCCGCTCGCCATTTGCAACAGTGAAAGTAGTCAATGCCGGCGTACTTAACATTCCGAAAGAACCTTCCCAAATTTGATTTTTAATAATTCGTGTTCAGTTCGCTGCTTGTCCCAATAGACGGGAGAGCGGTCATCAGCTCATCGCTCGCTCGTTTCTGGGCAGTGCATACGACGGGGAGAAGAAGAACGGAGGAGAGCCCAAATATCAGTCTGACTTTGCACACGACGCTGAACGCCCGCCGCCGGTCTAACTATATATTTTACGTATACACACACACATACGCCTGCACATATTCATAGCTTAAACTAAATCAGTGAATAATTGTTTACTCTTGTCGGGGAACCCCTTTTACAATGACCCCTTGTTAGCCAAATACAAGGGGACACAACTTTACATGGTGGCCCATGAGGGTAAAAATTTAAATTCGAAAAGTTTTGTGTGTAAATAGATCACGTCAGATCGCGGCCGCGGTATGATTGCCTGAAAATAAAACTGCGATTCATAGACGCAGCAACGGCTGTTTTGGAATTCAGCTTCTTCTTCTACGCCTATTCCCGGCTTGGCGAAGGACGGGAGAGGAAGTAGGCCCCGCAGGTCGCACAGGTCGTGGAACTTTGTGACGCTGGCTTCTATTGTTTTGGAGGACACAACCGGAGTAAGTGGACAAGTTGTGTGCGGGACAAGAATTTATCGAATTTTCTCATTACATGATTATTTGGTGTGGTGAGTTGCGCTAAGTTTGGTTTTTTACACTCGTCATCATGAAATCGGATTCTGAGGCTCCGACATTGGAGCAATTAGTAAATTTGCAGGCAAATCGGTACCAGTTCCTTAAATCGACGTTGAAAAAGTTTAAGAAGGATCGCAGTCGAGGAAAACGAGGATTTATTTAAAGAAGCGTCTAGAGCAAGTGGGAGAGCTGCGGAACGCGTTTCGGGACACGGATTACGTGATCGTGAACATAGAAGGGTTCGCGGGATCGAGCTATGCCGCGAAGAATTTCGAGTCGGAATTCGGTGAGCGTTATATGAACGCCTATTGCGCAGTCCCAGAGAAATTGGATAAACTTCCATCTGAGACTCCTCCGCCGACTCAGTTCCCTAATTTTCCGGTGAATGTGTGGACTGGCCAGGCTACTATGACGCCTTTACAAGCCTCATACACAACAAAAAGTCTGAGTAATGTGCAATGGTTGCACTTTCTCAAAGAGTGGTTCCCAGTAGGGCGCGATAATGACATCCGACAAATTCCGCTCACGGAGACAAAGTACGTTGTGGCTTGGGGACTGATGATTAAAATGTACAATAATCCTCGTCTCTTTTTTTCGCTTCACATGAACGCTATCTATCCGGTTGGCACATTACGTAGCATCGAGGTTGCCCAAGGAGACTCACCATGTTATAAGGATTTAGAATCATTTTTCAATGATCGGCTGGTCATAGTGGATACGATTGAAAACCGACTCTAATTATGGCTCAGGATCTACCGACCCGAGCAAACGAGCGTGAGTGTATAATGCACAGAAGCGGTCATGACGCCCGGAGAGCGCCTGTTAGCACTGCGGCGGCGACCACATACTGCGTCGTTGCGCAAACTTTCTAGCCTTGGATTGTAACATGAGGAAGGACAAAATGATGCATTATTTGTTGAGCAAATCACATGCACTTTAGGGGTTGATTCAGCATACGTTCTCAATTCAGTTACTTCCTGCCTGCCAAGTCTGAGCTTCACGCCACAAAATTGCGGTCATATTCGAGTGGACATGTTGGCGCAAATCATGTTGCCCGACACCAGGATCGGTTTGCCAGGCGAGCACATAGCTCAGAATACGCACTTTGGGTGGATCCTCTGTAGACGTGATGAAGGAGTCAGGCAATCAACCTAGTTCTACGGTCATCGAGTGCCTTTGGACACCGAGGCATTGCTGAAGCGTTTCTGTGAGGTCAAGTCGGTTCCAGACCGCCCTACAACAACAGACGAGAACCTGTGGTCCGAGTCCTTTTTCCAGAAGACTCTTGTACATCAATCGTATGGCCGCTACGTAGTGCGGTTGCCCTTTAAAACCTATCGAGATCCATCCATGGGTCTGGGAAGATCTCATCCAATGGCACTTAATCTGTTCCTGCAGTTGGAAAGTCGTCTGTCTAGCAGCCCAGAACGGTGGAGCAAATATGTGGAGGAGATCGAGGAATACTTCGCGCTAGTTACCAACCGTGGTTTAGAGGGTAACAATATTTTAATTAGAGAGATATCTTGTCTGCGAAACTATTAAGTGAAAACACGTCTACTCTCGATGAACATCACAATAAGAATAAGAATTTATTCGCATATGTATATGCTTCATTATATGTATGTAAGCTGTTCGCAGACATCTCTGACTTCCAGTCAAGGTATTACTTCGGTGAGCAGGATGTGGTGCCAGATCGCAACCCCTCTCTTGTTGCGTTGCTGCGAAACGCTCCTTTGCTAACTCTTTAGTCGCCTTTTACGACAAGCCGAGCCCGTGACACTCCTCCAGATGGGGGCAGCGTATAGAAGCGAAGATTTCGCGACCGCCATGAGCAGCCTTCTGGCTGGCATCCTGGGTCCACCTATATTTGGCATGAGTCTTGCCAATGCTGCTGCTGTCATCGCTGCCTTCCTGCTGGCGTATCTCGCATGCTCCTTGAATGACAGTCTGTGGTCTATAAGAACTCCCAGGTACTTAAGGAATCCAGCTGACTCTATTTGGGCGTCTTTGACCGAGACCCATATACTCTCGACGGCCTTAACAGCCAGCTAATAGGCTAATCGCTGCATTGCTCCTGTCTTGTAACTCCGGTATTGTTTTGGCAACTGCTGCTACTGCCACGACGTCTGCAAAGCAGAGTAGAGTAGACAAAATCCCGTTGTACATTATGTTCCACAGGATTAGTCCAAAAACCGACCCTTGTGGTACACCTGCGGAGACGTGGTGATTTCTTGGCCCGGCGTCAGTATCGTACCAAAGTATACGGTCCCTAAAGTAGCTGCCAATAATGATCCTGAGGTAACGAGGTATACCCATGTTGCGCATGGCCCCGAGGATTTTTAAACGCATTTTTTAAGTCAAGCGTGATGATGGCGCAATACTCCTTGGAGCCACCTAGCCAATGGTCTCCATCAAGAGCGGTCTTGGCCAGATCTCTTATGGCAGTGAGAGCGTCGAGAGTGCTTTTACCTTTCCGGAAACCATACTGGTGCCTTTGTACGCCATCGGTGCTCTCAGTGATCACTTCAATACGTGCGTATATGATGCGTTCGAAAAGCTTTCCCACGATGTCTAGCAGACAAAGTGGGCGGAAACTGCCTGCATCGTTGGTTGGACACTTTCCCTTCGGCAGCAGTACCAGCTTCATCTTCTTCCAGCGGTATGGGAAGACACCATCTATCAGGCACTGTTGGAAGGTGTTCCTGAAGATTTCTGGCTTAGCATTTGCGGCAGCCATAACTACGGCACCTGGGATGTCATCGAGACCAGGGGCTTTGTAGGGCTTTATTCTTTTTGCCGCTGCGATGACCTCACTTGCAGTGACACACGGGAAATCTGAAGCAGGGACTTCTTGCGCGGGTTGCCATAGAGTATCCTGATTTGAGAATAGCTCTTTCACGATGGTTGACAGTAGGACTGGGTCCTGTGGAGTACCACCTTCAGCGGCTTTAAGTTTGTTGCTAACCATTTTATAGGCGATACCCCAGGGGTCTTCGTCGACACTTGCAGGAATTCTTTAAAAGCACCTGCTTTCGCAGCAGCTATGCCGTTTATAAGATCTGCACGTTTCGATCTATAAGCCTTGTGAAGTTCTGCGTGCTGAGGAAGTGCTCTGGCTCGTTGCGCCTGTCTCCTTGCCCTGAAGCATTTCGAGCGTAGCTGGTTGAGGAAGCCGTTCCACCAGTAGACCGGAGGTTTGCAATTTTTCTTCTTTCACGGCATTGCTGCATCGCATGCAGCTTCCAGCATCTTCGTGAGCGCCGCCACCATGGATTCTGCCTGCCCGTTTGTTGACTCTATTTGCTCGATGCTAAAGGCCAGCATGTCCTTGTCCAGCTTTCTGATGTCCCATGCTTGCCCAAGGGTACTCCTTGCCTGTCGTTGTGTGATGCACGACGAGCAGGCGCTGAATGTGATTAGGGCATGATCGCTCAGAGTTACGTCCTCCTAAACCATCCAATTTGCAGTGGAGGCTAGACTTCGGTTAACAAAGGTGACGTCAATGAATGATGTACCTCTTTCGTTGTTAAAAGTGGGCTTGCCACCATCGCTCAGCAGCACCAGATCCAGCTGGTTCATGGCATCGATAACGGCCCTTCCTCGGAGGTTAGATGTCCGGCTTCCCCATTCTATTGCCCAGGCGTTGAAGTCACCTGCAATAACTACCGGCTTGCGCCCTCTAGCGTGGTGTATTAGGTTGTCTAAAAAGTCCTCGAAAAGGTCCGGACTGTCACTAGGCGGGGCATAGCAGCTAATTAGGTGGACACCCTTCACTTTAGCGTACGCAATGCCGCGCATTGGCACACTTTCCTGGTCCCCTATGTAGAGGTTTCTGCAGCATATGACTGCCGCCTGCATTTTTCACACCAGGGGCGTACGGTTCCGAGCGATCAGGCTCCTTGTAGTTGAGTGCCCTGTGACCGTAGCCCAGGCACTTATAGCATCTTATGGGGCGTGTGTCCTGGATGATGCTACAGCGAGACCAGCCAACATTTACTGACCCATTGTTCAGGACGCCAATTGCGTCGTTAACGCTGAGCGCAACCCACGCACATCTTCTGGTTTCAGCTGGATCCCTACGAATTGAGAGGCCATGCAGCTATAAAGCTGCAGGTTAGCGCCATTCTCCGCGCATCCATTTCTCGAAAGGATTCTTCGATAGCTCCCCTGTATTCGGGCATGCTTCCAGCAGCTTTCCCCTCCACTTCGAGCAACAACTCTCCCTGTTGGATCCTCCTGATTTTTTTGACGTGGCTGCCTAGTTCTGACAGACTCGGGTCTGATTTGAGTTTACGGAGCATGTCCGTGTACGAGGCTTCTCAAGTCTTCTTAATTATGATGGCCTCCTGTTTTTTTCGTAATCGCTTAGATGCCACCTTAGTCCACTCCGAATTTTTGTTACCCTCTTTGGCAACGAACGCAAAGCTGGGCGGAACAGGCTCGTTCACCTTATGCGTCTGCAAAGTCACGTCCTTGATAACCGGAAGCTTCTTCTGGGGAGGCTTCGCAGGGGCGCTCCTTTTGCTGGCTGCCGGGGCGCTCGCTGGTTTGGGTTGCGCTTCCCTGGGTTGCCGTACTCTTTGCGGGGGCCTCCTTGACTTTGGCCTCCTGCAGCTGCATAGCTCTGGCATTTAGAGCTGCCAACTCCGAGATCATACCCTTGGTTTTCGGGTAACGTGGCGCTGCGTCTCAAAAGCTATTTTCGAGCTCATAATGCCCAGGATGCTGCTCAAATCCTCGTTTTTGTAGGCCGACAGATCTAGTGACCTAGTTGGCGAAACAGGCAGGGTTTTTGCTGGTGCATATTGGGACGGCACGCTGATAAGGTCGGAAATCTTCTTCCTATTCATCAGGGATGTTGAGGGGGCCAAGTTCACTGCTGCAGTAGCTCCACCGATGCTGGGTATTGACGTCTAAGCGTCTGAGAGACGGCTTGCGCTACGCTCACAGCCGCTGGAACTGCCATTACAGCTCGCTCCGTTATCTCCTTGATTCCCACTCCTTTGGTGGGGGACCTGGACATTCTGGTGCTTCGTTTGAAATGGGTCCACCACGTCGTCGGGGGCAGTGCCCCCCGCTGGACCGTCCATTAATTGACAGGTATCGACCCTAGTTTCACTATGCGAACGTGGAGCACCAAATTTAGCAGGGGTCCCACATATGCCACGGATTTCTTCTAGGCGCTGGCTGATGGAGGTTATTCCGCCTCTCCTCGGACACCAGAGCCTGTACTTGGGCACCGAGATGGTGAGAAGTTGATGATTGGTCTGACCGCGACCTTTATGCCGACTCCCTTGCTAAATATTGGTCAACTTCACACAAATTTATATATAAATATATATTTTGTTGGTTTTTCGCAATATTTAGCAATTGTCCACTTCAAAAATAAATTCAAATTAATTATTGTTTGAATATTATTATTTAGGTACACGATTCAGCTGTTGGAGTAGCCCTGGCAGTGCCGTTGGTCTGGCAACGCCACTAAGCTCCGATAACTTGCCGACGTGAGTTGGCAGCGCTGTCAGCTGTTGTTCTCAGCTGCACCGAATTGCAAAGTCATAAAAATTAGGCAATTTATCAATCGCTTGCGTTTATTCACTTTTAATCGCGCCAAAATGATGGACATTAGCACTGAGTGGCTTTGGGCAGTTATTCCGCCAAACTCGCCAAGCCGTCTTCGTGATAAAGGATTTTTCCGCGCAGCGTATCAAAAACACGTCCGATTTTAGCAAAGTGCAAAACTTCGACGTTATATATATATGTAAGGTAACTAAAGTTAACCGGGCGACGGCTACGACCGATCGTCCGAAGACTCGCTCCGGCCAAACTGCTGACACAGCGTCTGCAAGTTAACTAAAGTTAACCGGGCGACGGCTACGACCGATCGTCCGAAGACTCGCTCCGGCCAAACTGCTGACACAGCGTCTGGCCGGAAGCCCGTGCATAGCCGGCAAACACTACCCGTTGGAGTGGCCGCTATGAGTTTCATATTTTGTTAGCCTTAAGTTCAGTTCGTTTTGGACATTCATAAAATAACGAGCCATCGCTCGTGAACCAACAACTCCGGCATTCTGTCGTTAATTTTATATATTGATCATAGCAATCTGAGTCCCTAGGCCAGTTGCATTAAGGAAGACAGTCATCTTCCCAACGTAATCGTCATAATTCTCCAAGTGGATTTATCACCCTCTTCCCCTGTGCGAGGGACACCATCAGCCAATCGGCACATCATCGGAGACTGCAGCGAGGGATCCCCCTGTGGGCACCCGAATATTAATTAATTGGCGCTCAACTAGCGGGAAACACGCACCCGCCCATATCATAATTACAAAACATGTAAGTGGGCCCGCTGGTCAAACCCTTTACGTCTTCGATACATATTCCATAGTTCAGACCAGTATTAAAATATTAAAATAAACCAGTCTGAAGAGTGTTTTTCAAAAATCTCAATATTGAATGTGACTACTAATAGGTGTTTGGTGTTTAATTCCAATTTTTTATCCGGTGGAGGAGATTTACCCGAAACCCCATTGTTTAATAAATAAATATTATAATATTATCACATATTTTCACTGCGAAAAAAATTTAATTATCATCATAATCCGTTGCAAATACGGCGTATAAAAAATTAATTTAATTTAATTCGCTCACAGTTTGTGTTACGGCGCATTGCTATTTCACCGAGCAGTTAAATTTTTTTCGCATTGTGCACCCAACAGACATTATATGCTGTTACACTGCAAATATTTTTGGTGAGACAATTAAAATATTGCGGGGGCTATCAGAGCCAAGGCTCTCACAATTTAATATACCAGATTTGAATTTTTATTGGACATTTAATTCGGTTTTGTATATCACATCGCTCGAGTAGAAATTCTTGGTATTAGCTTCGCAGTCCACTTTGTATCTTTTATTGTCCCCACTCCACCGCCGCGCATGCATTTGTATTTCAATTCTTCGCTTCTTTGTTTATAGTGGCGGAAGCTCAGCTCCCGCATACCCCCTTACCTTGCCGCTGCTCCGCGAGGCGACGGCTTGGTTCGAACAGCTTCATACATAGTTGTTAAGGCGGCGGCCCCGTCCCCGCGTACTTCTTGCATTGCCAGCTGCCTTCATGGGCAAAATAGCTGAGCGGGCATTGCATACCAGTGCAGTTTAACTTAAGCACATATGAGCTCCCCGTTTACACAATATAGAGAAAATAAACGGTACGCTAGCGGCTCAGATTCCGACAGTGAAGGGCCCCCGCGCACTTCCACCCCAATACGGGCACCCGCTGACCCCCCTTCAGTTAGAACCATGGACCCAGATCAGCTTAAGGCTGTGATTCAGGCCGCCGTTAATCATGCCTTGGCAGAAGCGGCCGGTGAAGCCATGCGCAGAGAAGAAGAAATGCGCCAAACTATACGACAGTTGGCTACCCAAATTGCTGCGGTGCAAATCGCACCCACACAAGCGGCAGCCCCTATAATCAAGGTATACCAACCCATTGATATCACGGGCAACGTCGAGTGCAACGAGCCTCTGGATGCCGTAAAATGCTTGCCCGAATTTACGGGAGCACAAGAGACATATGTCTCTTGGCGACAGGCGGCGGTAGCCGCATATTACATATTTAGAAATTATGTAAATAGCTCACGCCACTACCAGGCGGTTGTTATAATCAGAAGTAAAATAAGAGGCCCTGCCGATGCGGTGCTATCTTCGTTCGGCACTGTATTGAATTTCGATGCGGTCATAGATCGCCTAGATTTCACATATAGTGACAAACGCGCCATTCACGTCATCGAGCAGGAGATGGGCACCCTCAGACAGGGGAGCCTGACTATATTACAATACTACGACGAGGTCGAGAAAAAGCTCACCTTGCTTACCAATAAAGCCACCATGTCGTATGAAACGGCGGCGGCAAAAATCTTATGCGACAAGTTTCGGGATGATGCGCTCCGTATATTTATTTCGGGACTCAAGCGCAGTCTTTCCGATGTCCTCTTCTCGGCGAAGCCGAAGGACATGCCAACTGCGTTGGCATTAGCTCAGGAAGTGGAATCAAACCACGAAAGGTACACCTTCGCAACATCGTTTGCAAAAAGCCTGGAGGGTAGGGATAGGAAGCAATACCCAATGGCGCAAGAACGCCAACAAACGCCCTACCAAGCGCACTCCCAAGTAAGCGGGGGAAAAAACCCACACTTTACTAAACAGGTTAAGGCTCAGGTACACTCGGCTCCGCATAACGACAGGCGTCGTGAAAACACACCAGAACCCATGGAGGTTGACCCATCTATGTCCAAGTTGAGACAACCTACTCAGACACAGGCCTACCAAAACGGGAAGCCCGCCCACTCCGGTCCCTCACAAGAAACAGAGGGTTAATCACATCGCTGAGAGCGTAGATCAGGCCGAGGGCACGTACGCAACCACAGCCTCCAGCGCGGCGGACAAAGTCGACGACGACACCATTTCTGAATATGATTTAGAAGTGATTAATTTTTTAGGGGAAAATCCCTGCTGCCCGTCATCAGACGAAGAGTAGCGGGGAAAGAGATGAAGTTCCTCATCGACACGGGTGCGTCAAAAAATTTTATCCGGCCTCACAAAGGCTTAAAAGGCGTTCGCCCCGTCGATTCCCCATTCACCATCCATTCACTCCATGGCGTTACCAAGATCACGAAAAAATGCTTCGTGTCACTTTTTGATTTGAAGGCCACGTTCTTCATTTTACCTGATTTGTCTTCCTTCGACGCGATCATTGGCCTCGACTTACTTAAACAGGCAGGGGCATCGCTTTGTCTGGCCTCCGGCCACCTCAGATGGCGCAATGGAGAAGAGAAAATTGAATTCCACCCATGCCCCGACGTCAATTTTACCGAAGTGGACTGCTCAGATGCGCCACCCTTAGTCAGAAACGCGTTCTTAGAAATGCTGAAGACTAGGAAGAAGGCTTTTGCAAACCCTAACGAGGCTATGCCCTATAACACATCGGTGGTAGCTACCATCCGAACAGTTAGTGAGGAGCCCATATACGCTAAATTATACCCGTACCCAATGGGGGCGGCGGACTTCGTCAACAAAGGGATTGAAGATCTGCTTAAAAACGGGATAATTCAGAAGTCGGTATCCCCTTACAACAACCCGATATGGGTTGTAGATAAAAAAGGGACCGATGACCATGGCAACCGGAAAATGAGACTAGTTATCGACTTCCGCAAGCTAAACGAAAGAACAGTGCCCGATAAATACCCCATGCCAAATATTAACATGATATTGAGCAACCTAGGCAATGCGAAGTATTTCTCCACGCTGGACCTCAAGTCTGGCTACCACCAAATCATTCTTGCAGAACGCGACAGGGAAAAAACCTCTTTCTCTGTGAATGGGGGAAAATACGAATTTCGCAGACTACCGTTTGGCCTCAAAAATGCAGGCAGCATTTTTCAGAGGACAATCGACGACATCCTACGGGAACAAATCGGCAAGTTCTGCTATGTTTACGTTGACGACGTAATTATCTACTCCGAAGACGAAAACTCTCACATCAAGCACGTAGATTGGGTTCTAAAGAGCCTGCACGATGCGAGCATGAGGGTATCGGTAGAAAAGTCCAGCTTTTTTAAGAAAAGTGTGAGCTTCTTTGGGTTTATAGTCACTTGTAACGGTGCTACAACAGACCCAGAAAAGGTTAAGGCTATAAAAGAATTTCCGGAACCCAAAAGTGTTTTTGAGGTACGGTCATTTCTAGGCCTAGCCAGCTACTACAGATGTTTTATTAAGGACTTCGCGGCAATAGCAAGGCCTGTATCAGACATCCTAAAAGGGGAAAACGGAACAGTTAGTAGACACAGGTCACGAAACATTCCGGTTCAGTTCTAGGAGACGCAGCAACAAGCGTTCCAGAAACTACGAAACATCTTGGCATCCGACGACGTGATGCTAAGGTACCCCGACTACAAAAAGGCATTTGATCTAACGACAGATGCCTCGGCCCATGGCATTGGCGCAGTATTGTCCCAAGAGGGACGCCCAATAACAATGATCTCAAGGACATTGAAAGACAGGGAGGTTAACTACGCCACCAACGAGAGGGAACTCTTAGCCATAGTCTGGGCTTTGGCCAAGCTACGGCATTACCTGTATGCGGTTAAAGATATCAACATCTTTACCGACCACCAGCCGCTAACCTTTGCAGTATCGGAATCCAATCCGAATGCAAAGATTAAAAGATGGAAAGCGCGCATTGATGAATCAGGGGCGCGTATTTTCTACAAACCCGGCAAAGAAAACTTGGTCGCCGATGCATTGTCATGGCAACAAATTAACGTCATTAAGGAGCAAGAAGCTCAATCGTGCGTGGCCACTATTCACAGCGAGCTCTCCTTGACGCACACTATCGAATCGACGGATAAGCCCCTGAACTGCTTTCAGAACCAGATAACTCTGGAGGAGGCACGCTTTCCGTTAAAGCGCAGCTTCGTCCTCTTTGGAAACAAGAGACGGCATGCGATTAACTTCCCCTGCAAAGAGTCATTGATTGATGAACTCGCAGATGTAATCGTAATAAAGGGCGTAAACGCCATTTATTGTGACCTGCACACGCTGGCACTAATACAGGACGAATTGGTTCGGAGATTTCCAGCCACCAAACTTTGGCACTGCAAAAACCGTGTAACGGATATTTTTGCAGTCCCTGAGAGACGGGAAATTCTTACCGTAGAACACAATAGGGCCCACAGGTCGGCCCAAGAAAACGTTAAGCAGGTACTCTCCGAGTACTACTTTCCGAAGATGACCAAGTTGGCTACCGAAATCGTAGCAAACTGCAAAACATGCGCGAAAGCCAAATACAATAGGCACCCAAAAAAAACATGAGCTAGGCGAGACTCCGATCCCCTCTCATGTGGGAGAACTACTGCACATCGACATTTTTTCTACGGATAAAAAATATTTTCTCACTTGCATTGACAAGTTTTCGAAGTTCGCAATTGTGCAACATGTCCACTCTAGGACAATCGAAGACCTTAAACCGGCCATACTACAGATTATGATTTTTTTCCCTAGGGCTAGAGTAGTTTACTGCGATAATGAACCTTCATTAAATTCGCATACTATCTCAACCATGCTTGACAATCACTTTGGCGTTAGCATTGCCAATGCACCGCCACTCCATAGCGTGTCAAATGGGCAAGTGGAGCGCTTTCATAGCACCCTTTTGGAGCTTGCTCGTTGCCTAAAAATCGACAAGGGCATAACCGATACTGTGGAAGTTATTTTGTTGGCAACCGCCAAATATAATAAGTCAATTCACTCTGTCGTTGACAAACGACCAGTTGACATCGTGCAGGAGCACCCAGATGACCCACAGACGGAAGTTCGGAACAAAATCATTAAGGCACAAAACACGCTCAGGACCAGGGAAAACGCCTCCCGACAACACAGAGTATTCGAAGTCGGCGAGAAGGTATTGGTTAAATCCAATAGAAGGCTGGGAAATAAACTCACACCCTTGTGCGAGGAGAGAGCCGTAGAAGCGGACCTGGGGACCACGGTCCTCATTAAGGGGAGGGTGGTCCACAAGGACAATCTTAAATGATATAACCGACAATGTCCTTTATGGTTTTTTTTATTATTCATTTTTTATATTCATTTTTTATATTATATTTTTTATCACACCTTCAAGCCGTCTGGCGCACTTTATTTTCTATATTCATTAGTTATTACACCTTCAAGCCGCTTGGCGCACTTTGTTTTTTACTATAGGTTCATAGCCACTGGCATAGTTGTTTTAGGTTCATTTTATCGGTGGTGGGAAAACCCTCTATAAGCATAAAAATAGCTAAAGTTTAATTTCACAGGATCGGATCAACATTTTGCATACTCCTGTCCTTGGCGTCGGCCCACGTTACCGATTATTCACAGGCCAGGTACATCCCCGTTGTAGATGGCGAAATCCTAGTATGGGAGGAGTTTGCTTACGTCACGCACACAGCAAACCTCTCAGAATATGGGCGCGTAATAGAGGAGACAACCAACATGATAGACAGGTTTCCGCTATCCCATATGAAGAAGCTTCTGAGCGTGGATACCGCCCACCTCCAGGACTTGTTAGAGTCGTTGGGCGTTCATCACAAAGTAGCTAGGAGCTTGGATTTCTTAGGATCTATGCTAAAGGTTGTAGCAGGGACACCAGATGCCAGCGACTTAGAAAAAATCAGGTTTTCCGAAATGAAATTAGTCGAGTCTAGCAATAGACAGATCCAAATTAACACCAAAACCCAAAATCAAATTAATCAATTTACCTCTACCGTCAATTCAATTTTGAGATCAGCCAAAACCTCACAAATAGACACTGGACACCTATATGAAACACTGCTTGCTAGAAACCGCATGTTGATGGCGGAATTACAAAATTTAATGCTTGCAATAACCCTAGCCAGGATTAACATTGTTAGTCCGAACATTTTAGATCACGAAGACTTAAAAACAGTTTGGCTTGAGGAACCCACCGATACACCTATAGGAGATCTTTTGTCCGTCTCGTCTGTAAAGATTTTACAGTCCCGTAACATTTTACACTTTATCATTAAATTCCCCAAAATTAAATTAGCCTGCAAGAAGATCACTATTTTCCCAGTTGCCCATGGTGGAACGATGTTGCAGATCATAGACAACGTCTTAGCCGAATGCAGCGGAGAAGTTTACGCCATCAAAAACTGCTCCGAATCAACGAGAGCCACATTCTGCCGCCTAGCTTCAGAGAGTTCGTGCGCCAAAGAACTGCACGCCGGTGGGGTAGCACACTGCCGAGTACAAGAAAGTAACCTGCATCCGGTAACCTACGTAGATGAAGGAATCATTATCATCAACGATAGGTCTGCCAAAGTGCGAGTGGACAACGGCACAGAAATCTGGACTCATGGCACACACCTCATAACCTTTGACAAACAGGCCACTATAAATGACACACTCTTTATCAACCACAATAACACCCAGAAGAGAGCTCCAGGGACAGCAAGTCTTCCCTTATTGAACATCACCGCCACCCAAGATGTCCTCAGCCTCCCGTATCTTCACCGTCTGAGTGAACGAAACTTGGAGTTCATCAAGGAGTTCAGGGAAGAGATTGACAACCATCGAACACGTCTCGTAGCAACTATTGCAGGAGCAATATGCTGCGCACTCATCTGCATCGGGCTCATTTTTAGGCGTTTCACCGAGGCAAGAAAATCTTCAGGCCAAATTAGGCAGATTATCGCTGAACTACAGACGGCCGAGGGCGGCCTTAATTCCGAGGGGGGAGTAGTTAACTAAAGTTAACCGGGCGACGGCTACGACCGATCGTCCGAAGACTCGCTCCGGCCAAACTGCTGACACAGCGTCTGGCCGGAAGCCCGTGCAAGTTAACTAAAGTTAACCGGGCGACGGCTACGACCGATCGTCCGAAGACTCGCTCCGGCCAAACTGCTGACACAGCGTCTGGCCGGAAGCCCGTGCATAGCCGGCAAACACTACCCGTTGGAGTGGCCGCTATGAGTTTCATATTTTGTTAGCCTTAAGTTCAGTTCGTTTTGGACATTCATAAAATAAAGAGCCATCGCTCGTGAACCAACAACTCCGGCATTCTGTCGTTAATTTTATATATTGATCATAGCAATCTGAGTCCCTAGGCCAGTTGCATTAAGGAAGACAGTCATCTTCCCAACGTAATCGTCATAATTCTCCAAGTGGATTTATCACCCTCTTCCCCTGTGCGAGGGACACCATCAGCCAATCGGCACATCATCGGAGACTGCAGCGAGGGATCCCCCTGTGGCCACCCGAATATTAATTAATTTGTATATGTTTGTGTGTTTTTTTTTATATTATTTTTTTATTAAATATACGGCAGGAAAATGAAATCTTCTAAAGATACCGTCTACCGACCGTAGATGGCATGCACGATTCATAACCCTCCAAGTAGAGTTATGCCTACGTACTAAACAAAAACCTCCGCTCTATCTCCTGTCCTTGACATGCTCACCGGGACTGCCAGTCAAAGTATTTCATCGGTGAGCAGGATGTGATGCTGAATCGGTCTCCCTCTACTTGTGCGCTGAGCTGTTGCATGGCGCTCCTTCTTTGACTCTTTAGTCGCCTCTTACGACAAGCTGAGCGAACTGTGGTAGAATTCTTACCCCGCCACCACACGGGAGTACTCCTTGCGGACACGCTTCATCATGCGGACTATGATTTCGTGAGCGACTCCAGTTTGACCTTCTCCAAAGCAAACCAGGAGCAGTGCGGGAGGATGTGCTCTGCTGTTTCCACCGCGTTTATGCAAAAGAAGCATTGCGCTGTATCCACATGGTGGAACCTAAACAGGTACCCTCGGAAACAACCATGGTCCGTTACGAACTGGGTCATGTGGTAGTCCACCACTTTGTGCTCACACTCTGCCCATTCCTTTAGGTCAGGGATAAGCTGGTACGTCCATCGTCCACGTTGCGACCCTTGCCACCTAGTCTGCCAGACAACACGAATCCACTCGCGGATCTCCGTTTGGTCAACACCTTCACGCACTAGATATTGGCGCTTTATCTGCATGCGCTGCGTCATCCGAAACGGGTGAAAAGCCCCTGATTAGTCTTAGTGCCATTGTCCGAGATACTGCCCGCGCACTAGCCAAGTAGGTTACTTTGCTTGTAACACAGCTCCAGATAGGGGCAGCGTAAAGCAGAGTTGCATTAGTAACCGCCGCAAGCAGAGTCCTTGCCGGCAATCTGGGTCCTCCCACGTTGGGCATAATTCTTGCCAGTGCTGCAGCTGTCATTGCCGCTTTTTTGCTGGCATACGCTGCGGGGGCCTCAAAGGAGAACCTACGGTCTATTAGGACTCCCAAGTACTTCAACGTACCTGCTGAAGTGATTATTTATCCCTTCACTTCGACCTGCATGCTTTCGATTCTCTTTCTGCTGCTCAACAGGACTAATTCCGTCTTATGTGTCGCAATTCCTAGGCCGACTTTCTCAAGCCAATCGGTAATCGCCCATTACTGTTGTCCTGGAGCTCCGGTATTGTCTTTGCCACCGTTGTTACCGCAACGTCGTCGGAGAAGCAGTGTAGCTCCACGCCTCTCGGCTTGCTAATCTTCAGGATCCCATCATACATGATGTTCCATAAGATCGGTCCCAGTACCGACCCCTGTGGAACCCCTGCAGAGACTTGGTGGCATCTTCGACCAGCTTCAGTTACATACCACAGCGTGCGTTCCCTGAAGTAGTTTCCAACTAAGCTTCGTAGATAGCCGGGTATGCCCATGTTATGCATTGCGCCGAGGATAATGGGCCATCTCGCTGAATTAAACGCGTTCTTCACGTCGAGTGTGATAATGGCACAGTACTGTTTACTGCCGCCTAACCATCGGTCGCCATCAAGTGCGTTCTTCGCCACTTCAGTTACGGCTGTGAGAGCATCGATCGTGCTCTTCCCTTAACGGAAGCCATACTGTTGGCAATGAAGGCCTGTGGGGCTCTCGGTGATGGCTTCTATGCGAGTGTATAGAATGCGCTCAAACAGTTTGCCCACAATGTCCAGCAGGCATAGGGGGCGATAGCTGCCTGCTGCGTTTTCAGGCCCCTTGCCTTTTGGCAGAAGGACAAGTTTCATTGTCTTCCACCGCTTGGGGAAGACTCCTTCCAGAAGACATTGTTGGAAGGCCTCCCTGAAGACCTCGGGTCTTGCGGTGGCAGCGGCCTTGACGATTAACCCAGGAATACCATCAATGCCGGGTGCTTTGTTCGGCTTGATCCCCTTCGCTGCTTCGACGACTTCGCATGCTGTGATACACGGAAAATCGGAGGCGGGGGGTTTTAGAGCGGGTTGCCATAACGTGTCTTGGCTTGGGAATAGCTCCGACACGATGCTGGCCAGTGCGGCTGGGTCCTGAGGGGTTCCTCCACCAGTGACGTTAAGTTTTTTCCTGACTTTTTTGTAGGCAATACCCCAGGGGTCGTCGTCAACGCTTGCAAGCAAGTCCTTAAATGCATTTGCCTTTGCTGCAGATATGCTGTTTTTGAGCTCGGCTCGCTTCGCTTTGTATGCCGCCGTGCATTGGGCGTGGTGCGATTGTCCTCTGGATCGCTGTGCTTGTCTTCTCGCCCTTAGGCATTCCGTGCGGACCTGGTGTAAGGAGGCGCTCCACCAGTGAACAGGGGGCTTGCGTTTCGCATTTGTTTTCCTGGGCATCACTGCGTCGCATGTTGCTTTGAGCATGTTCATAAGCGATGTCACCTTGGTCTCCGCATGTCCATTTGTTGTCTCCATGGATTCAAACTGGTAGGCCAGCATATCCTCATCCAGCTTTTTGATGTCCCATACTGGCCCTAGTGCACATCTCTGCCGTCTGGGCATCGGCCTCCTTGTACGTACCCGGAACGAGATCAGCTTATGGTCGCTCAGGGTTATGTCTTCTTGCACCATCCAGTTTGCGTTGGCCGCTAAGACACTGCTGACGAAGGTGACATCGATGTGAGACGAACCTCTGTCGTTATTAAAGGTCGGCTTGAGGCCGTCGTTTAGCAAAACGAGGTCTATCAGGCCTCAATCACTGCACGTCCTCTTGTGTTGGAAGTCCGGCTGCCCCATTCTGTGGGGCATTGAGATCACCTCCTATGACTGTTGGTCTGCGCCCTCTTGCATGGTCAAAAAGCTTTCTAAGCATGTCCTCGAATTGCTCCGGGCTGTCGCTAGGTGGAGCGTAGCAGCTGTAGAAGTGCACTCCTTGTATCTTGGCGTATGGGATGCCGCGCATTGGTATGTTTTCGCACTCTTCCACAGGTAGGCTGGTGTGACACTTCATAGCCGCCTTGCCTAGTTCATCGAGCACCACGGAGTTACCCACACCCGGAAGGTATGGTTCACTCAGGAGCAGTACGTCCGCATTGCGCTCCCTCGCTGTCTGCGCCAAAAGGTTCTGCGCAGCTGCGCAATGGTTGACGCTGAGCTGGATGATGTTAATAGTGATTAACATCATTTTGGCGGCTATTGGCTTCTTTTTTGGTGCTGGCTTTGAAACCACCTGTCGCATGGTTCTTATCCACGTCGTTGCTGCAGATAAGGCATCTTGGTGGCGCTGCGCAGCCCTTTGCCTTATGACCATGCTCGCCGCATCGAAGGCAGCAGTCCGAGCGATCGGCTGAGTTGCAGGTGTAAGACCGATGGCCAAATTCTAGGCACCTGAAGCATCTTAATGGGCGAGCGTCCTGGGCGATGCGACACCGTGACCATTCTACGGTTACAGATCCCCGATTGAGAACCGTTATTGCATCGTTCGTGCATAACGTCACCGTTGCTGACTGGGTTCCATCCCTCATTTTGCGCCACCCGCTAACATCCTCTGGCGTTAAATGTATGCCTTGGAATTGGAAGGCGAGACTACTTTGGAGTTCCACCGCTGTTGTTGCCTCATCCATCATTGTTGCTGGTAAGGAGGCCTCCTCCTTACCAGCACCCTCCTGAATCTGGATCGCTCTAGTGTTTATTGCAGCCAGCTCTGCGATTACACCTTTGGACTCTTTCGTTACGTGACGATGCGTTTCAAATGCAGTCAGTAGCGTGTTTATCCTAACGTTCATCAAGCCCAGTAAGCTCCGCAGATCTTCGTTTTTAAAATCCGATTGGTCTGCAGGACGGATTGGCGAACCAGTCGGGGATTTTACCGCTATTTTTTACGTCGGTACGCTGATTAGGTCAGCAATTTTCTTTTGGCATGGTTTTGGAGAGGCCAAAGTGTCCTCCACAACAGCTCCGCCTACTTGCCCTCCTAACGCCGTCGCCTGCTCGGTTTCAACTTCTTGCACCGCTATGCCTATTTTAGTTGGAGACCTCGACATTCGAGAGCTCCTCCTGAATGGGTCATCACCGTTGGGGGCGGTGTCCCCTGTTGGATTGTCCATTTGGGTCCAACAGCACCCGTTTTTCAGATAGCAACACGCGGATCAGCTTTTTGAAAAGTGAGCTCCCACGTAGGCCACAGATTTCCCCTAGGGGTTGACTGCTGGAGGTTATTCCGCCTCTTCTCGGACACCAGAGCCTCTACTTAGGCACCGCAAGGGTGAGAGGTTGATTTTCGGTCTGTCCGCGACCTTTGTGCCGACTCCCTTTTCAGAAAGCTCCGCTCTAAAAAACAGATTCGAATTTGAATTTGAATTTACCTGATTGCGCGCCCTAACCGATCTCCAGTGCAGGTCTGGTAGCGTCGTTTGTCTGGCAACGCCGCTCGGACCAGATCGCCAACTGCGATAGATTGGCATGTGTGTATGTGTGTTCGTATGTGTAACGTTGCTGTTCTGCACCGAGTTTCCGCGAAAGAACCCTTTTTTGTGGCGTTGAATGTCGATCCCATTGTAATCAGTGTTGCTGCTGTCCAGAGTGCAATGGGGTACACCCGAAGTGGTATCTCCTCCCCTCCTAGAATGAAATGACAGCCAGAGAGATGAAACGCATGGCGGAACGAATTGCGGTGTAGCTAGTGTACTTATAATAAGGTAATCGTACTAAAAATAATTATTATTATTAACATTAGTATAGTAGTCCTTATATACTAGTCCTTATATACATAAATGTATTATACTCGTGTTCTGTGTTCTGTTTTCGTGTAATTTATGGAAATTTAGTACAATAAGGGTGTGACTTATAGCTATTTGTTCATGTTCATTTGTTTGTACTTATTATTATCTTTTTGTTTCTACTTACTAATCTGTTTGCCTATCTCTAATTTTTCTTTTTATTTTTTCTTTATGTAATTTTTGTCTTTTCTTTGATTCAAAAGTTATTCCGTGATCTGCTCTAAC
Organism: Drosophila yakuba; assembly: GCF_016746365.2. Classification (NCBI taxonomy): domain Eukaryota; kingdom Metazoa; phylum Arthropoda; class Insecta; order Diptera; family Drosophilidae; genus Drosophila; species Drosophila yakuba. The sequence continues at coordinate 1,561,658 of NC_052530.2, read as the reverse complement.
TACGTGTTTTGAAAATCTTGGTGTTATCTTATTTCTTCGGTTATCTTTTCTAAATACTATGTCTTCTGCTGTTAACGGTATTGGGTCTGTTCTTGTTCCATTCCGTTTCTGTATTCTTTCTTTCCTTTGCTGTCACTTCTGTCTGTACTTGGGTGTATAATTTTGTTTTAAATTCGTTAAGTTTTTGTAAATAATCATGTTGGTCTGAATATTCGATCGTTCTATTAAAATGTGTGTCTTTCCTCTGAATAATGTCGCGGAATGTATGGCATTTTCGTCATGTTCGCATTCTAACTTCTGGTCTTTCCTGACTTTGTAAATAATCCTATAGGTTTCTGTAAGCGTTGAGTGAGTGTAACCGTTCTACTGTTGAATTGCTACTCAATTGTTGGAATGATGTGAAATGTAAGTCGATGCTAAATCGCTTACAGAGTCCTTAAGGAGAATAGAGTTAAACTCCGCACCTTGGTCGCAGATAATTTTCCGAAATTACAAATAAAAGTTTTGATCGGTTTTGTGATATTGATCGAATCTCTACTTAAAATAGTAAATGCGGCAACAAATTTGGAAAATTTTTATATTATCGTTAGCATGGATTTATTATTGATGAAATACTGGGATTTCTGGTAACTGAAATTTCAATTTTTTGGGTTGCGATCATATTTCATTGTGTGACATATGTCGCAATCATTTATTATTCTGGATATAGTTTGTTTCATGCATGGGAAGTACCTTCAATACCACTTGAGTTTTAAAATCATTCATAGGTTTCTCCGTGGTTTGTATGTTGCTTGCGTCCTTTGCACTTTGTGCTGTTTCTCCATTTGTTTCTCTTGTCGTTTCTGTACCTGCCATAAATTTTCCGGTTGCATTCTACTTAATGCGTCAGCATTCGTGTTAAGCTTTCCTTCGTCGTACTCATACTCGGCTAAGTGTAATCGTCATCTTATTAATTTTGGGTTATCTGTGCTGTTGTTAATGTAGATGAGTGGCTGATGATCTGAGTATACCGTAAACCTTGTCCCGTATAAAAATTGCCTAAAGTGTTTACCTGCCCATACTATTGCTGGCATTTCCTTTTCTGACGCTGAATAGTTAGTTTCCGAATCGTTCAATGTTCTACTAGCGTAAGCTACTGGTCTGTCCTTTCCCACTTGCCCTTGTGATAATACTGCACCAAGTGTATAATTGCTTGCATCTGTAGTTAGAATGAATGGTTGTTCATAATTCGGATAAGTTAAGATTGGGTCGTTGCAAAGTAATGTTTTTGCATGTTCGAATGCATTTTTATAGTCTTCAGATATCTCGACGGTTTTCTTTCCTTTAGGTGCTTTGTCAGTAGTTTTGTTATTTTAGCTAAATCCCTAATAAATTTTCTATAGTAGCTTAGGAGTCCGATAAAAGATTTTATGTGTGTTCTTGTCGTGGGTAATGGGGATTTCTTTACGGCTTCGATATTTTTGGGGTTCGGTTTTATGCCTTCTGGCGTAACGATATGTCCCAAAAAGTCTATCCCTTTTCTTAAAAACTCTGTACTTGTCTTGCTTTAAATTAGACATTTTGAGTTTTTTGAATACAACCTTTAGATCTTGAATGTGTTGTTGGAGCGACCCCGAGTATATTATGATGTCGTCCATATACACAAACAATATTTTCCTACTATATCTCCTAACAAGTTGTTAATGAACTTTTGGAATGTTGCGAGGGCATTTGTCAACCCAAATGGCATTCTCAAGAATTCAAAATGCCCTCCTACTGCCGTGAAAGCTGTTTTCTCTATGTCTTTTGGGTTCATTTCGATTTGATGGTACCCGCTTTTTAAGTCCAACGTAGAGAAATATTTTGCTTTTCCTAGCGAATCCAGTACTTCGTTAATTAATGGTATGGGTATTTGTCCTTAATTGTTTTTTCATTCAATTTTCTGAAATCTACGACTAACCTCCATTTTCTTTGTCCAGAGGCGTCGCTTTTCTTGGGTACCAACCAAACGGGCGCACTCCATGGTGAGCGACTATTTCTGATTATACCTTGATCTAATAATTCGGAAACTTGTTCTTGATCTCTGCGTTTTCCTTTATAGAGTACCTAAAGGGTCTTACGAATATGGGTTGTTCGTCTGATAGTCTAATATCATGCTTTGCTCCTTTTCTTACTGACAATTTGTCCCCGTCGTTATAAAATAAGGTTCTATATTGTTTACAAAGTTCTAAAATTGTATTTTTTTTCTTTGTTAAGGTGTTCTATTCTTATGTTGAGTCTAACTATATTGTTGTTCTTCTCACTATTTGTATGTTTTGCCGTGTATATTTCTGTAAAACTCTCTGTATTATATAGTTCTACCTGTATCGGATAATTAGCATTTATCTTTCTGTCTTGATCGGTTTCGTTAATTATTTCTACTTTGGCTGTGTAATTATTTGTTCTGTAAATGCCCTCGTTAATATATATTCCCTCTTGTATTACTATTTCGTTTATATATATTTCTCCTTTCCCTTCTTTGTTGTAGTTTCCGTTGTTGGTTCGTTCTCCCCGGTTACTGTTCCCTTGTTCTTATCGGTTCGTGTTGTGGTTGTTATTGTAATTTGTGTTAGTTGGTTGTTGTGTGTTTGTGTTATAATTGTTGTCGTTTTGCTGTCTTGCATCGTAAGTTGGTCCATTACTGTTATGGTTATAGATGTAACTTACCCGTTTTTGGTTTTGTCTCTCATAGTCTTGCCTAGCTCTATTTCTCATATATTCATCTCTGAACTCTTTTGCTATTTCATTTGCCTGTCATAATGTTTTTGGATTTTAACGTCCATTTTAACGGGTTTTTCAGTCCGGCTATGAACTTCTGTACGCAAGTCTTTCAATATGAATTTTCTTTTATTTTGCGTATTTCATCGTCTAGTTATTCTCTTTCTAAAATATCTAGTATCGCTGCTCTTATGCGTGACATTTCTTGGTATAGCAATTTGAAAGATAACCCTTTATATGGGATTTCACGAAGGTCGTCCAATAAATATTCTTCGCTTCTCGACTCCCCGAAATTATCAAATAATGCTTGCTTAATATTAACCCACTCTCCCTAACTATTTACTCTCTCCCTATTTAATGTCCTGTCTGCTTGGCCAACTATTTTGTCTCTAATTACTCCTAATAGTAATTCTTCGTATTCTGTCTTTTCTACGTTGGTGACCAACTTCATTACTCGCTCTACGCTTGTTTGTTAGTAATTCTTTGTTTCCATCATACGTGGGTAATAGTTTAATTGCATCGGGTATTACGTCTCTATTGGTTCTTTGCGTCATGGTGGTCTGTTCAGCTCGTATAAGAATGTTTTCTTCTACTTCTATTTCTAGAGGCTGCAAAACTCTAATCGCCCTTGAACTTTCCGCTGCTTGTAAGGTAGCTTGTCGTTGATCTCGGCCTAAAAGTAGGCACTTAATTAGGTCGTTCTTAAGGTCGGGAAAAATGTTAATTAGGCTGTCATGTAGAACATTTCTCCAACTGCATTTTTGAAGTTCAGACTCGGGGTCCCTACCCGAAGCGGTAGCCACTGGGCATTAATTGAGTTTAACCAGCGAGCAACCAGCGAGCAAGAAAGTGCGTCCGAGCTATCCAAAAATAAAATATAGTGATCTCTCAAAATTACAAAAAAAAAAAAAAGGAGAAATTTACAATTCAACCAAAACTCACAAATTTCGATCGAGAAGAAAACCCAGTGAATCGGAAAATATATATTTCGTTAACTTTAGTGCCAACCCCTAGAGGGTAAGTTTTGTGCGAGTGTTGTGGTTTAGAATTTTTTTGTTAAGTGCATAAAATTACAGGTGGCACCTAGAAGAATATTATATTTAAAAAAAAAAAAAAACCATTGAGGCCAGTGAGGGAAGCATAAATTGCCGACCAGGAGGTCGGGTAAGAGAAATAGTATTCATTTAGCGCAATTCCTTTCTTTTCTTCCTTCTCCCTTTATCCCATTTTCCTTCCTCTTCCCACATAAACTGGCGTGAGTACAAGAATGAAGTAAAAAGAAGAGAGAGAGTACCGCAGTAGGAGAGCAGCTCAAAAGAGCAGATCGAAAATAAATAGCTCTCTTAGGATTAAAAGGCGGTGTAAGCTGATTTCTCTTTCACAGGTAACCAATTGAAGCGCTTCATCGTGGGAAATCCCAAGTGAGTTTTTCATAAATGAGAAAGCAGCCGCCGCAAAAGAAAATCAAATAATTAGCTACTGCGGCGCTACTTGTTTCCAAGTCCATTGTTTACTAATAATAAATTTAAAAAAAAGAAATTTTAAATGGAAATGAAAATTGCTCATGTTTAAAATTTACCCTTGCCCCAATATTCGCTTTTTTAAAATCTTAAAAGAATAAAAACATGAAAAATTTACACATCCCTATATGCCCTACTTTCCCTATTCTTAATGCCCTGCCGAGGGTAAATATTCCTTTTTTTTAAGCAAACAAAAAACTTTACATTTTTACCCAGTTATTGGCAAGTGAGGAAGAGTTCTTGGGATACATTGTCTCGGCGGAGGGCATTAAAGCCGACAGTAAGAAATTAGAAGCCATTAACAAAGTGGAACCACCTACCAACGTTGGGGAATTAAAAAGATTCTTGGGTATGACTTCCTACTACAAGAAGTTTATTCAGGATTACGCCAAGGTGGCGAAACCCTTAACTAATCTTACTAGAGGGAAATATGCTAGAATCAAGGCATCTCAATCAACAAAGGTTCTAATTGAGTTGGATGAAGAAGCCTTACAAGCCTTTAAAAATTTGAAAACCATTCTGTCTTCATCAGACGTACTAGCTTTCCCCAATTTTAACATACCTTTTCACCTGACAACAGACGCGTCCAATTACGCTATTGGGGCGGTTTTGTCACAAAACGACCAAGGGAAAGACAGACCCATCGCTTATATATCACGCGCCTTAAATAAAACTGAAGAAAATTACGCTACAATAGAAAAGGAAATGCTCGCGATAGTCTGGGCATTAAACAATCTACGATCATATTTGTACGGCGCTACAACACTCAGAGTGTATACAGATCATCAACCTCTTACAACCTCGCTAAACTGAAGCGTTGGAAATCTCGCATAGAGGAATACAACTGTGAATTGATTTACAAACCAGGGAAGTCAAATGTAGTCGCCGACGCACTTTCTCGTATTGTTTCTCACGTTAATTATTTAGGATAATTCCGTACAAACCATTCATAGCGTTCTCCACGACGTTTCGCACTACGTGCCCCACGTAGAAGTGCCCATCAACGTTTTTAGAAACCAATTAATTTTTCAACTGGACTTACCCGAATACTCTTGCGAGCATCCTCATTCGGGATTTGTTCGTCATTTTATACCTATTAACGGTGGTATCCAATCCAGCCTAACCATTTTATTACGAAAATATTTAAAACCATCCGTTATTAATGGAGTTAAAATTCCAGATTCATATTTGCACCTCTTCCAGACACAAAACCTCAATAACTTCAAAATGTTTAAGATACGTATTACACAAAGATTAGTTACAGACTTATCTGATGAGGAAGAAATCTGTAGGGTAATTGACAAAGAACATCGGAGGGCTCATCGGGCACCCAAGGAGGTTCGTCTTCAATTTCTTGGAAAGTTTTATTTCCAAAAATGGCTAGTACGATCCGTGTTCAGCTGTCTTTATGCGAATGTTGTGAGTTGTCTAAATACGACAGGCACCCGAATAAGCCACTCTTGCACCCAACACCAATACCAGATTATCCCTGCGAAATCCTTCACATTGATATCTTTACTTTACAAAAGAAAATATATCTGAGCTGCATAGATAAGTCTACGAAATTCGCGAAACTGTTCCCGTTGGAGTCAAAATCTTCGGTTCATCTGCGGGAAAAGTTTATGGAAGTACTTCACTATTTTTCAGTCCCTAAAACTATTGTGTCAAACAATGAGAGGGGATTGCTATGTCCAACTGTACTCAATTATTTACAAACGCTGGGAATCAAGTTGTACAACACCCCAACCCAGAAGAGCGAAGTCAATGGTCAGGTAGAAAGATTCCACTCCACCTTTTTAGAAATCTATAGGTGTCTAAAAACGGAATATCCGACGTTTAAGGACACAGAATTGGTACCCATAACAGTGGACAGATACAACAACTCTGTTCACTCAGTCACTAATAGGAAACCAGTTGACATTTTTTTTCAACAGAACATCTCGTATAAATTACCAGTCACTAATAGGAAACCAGTTGACATTTTTTTCAACAGAACATCTCGTATAAATTACCAGGGGTTGGTTGATTTCAAACAACAAACCTTGGAAGATGTTAAAGGTCTAATCGCATTCAATCAGGAGTCAACTAATTTCTATAAAAATAAGATTAGAACAAAACCCCTTTCCTACAACCAGGGAGACAAGATTTTCGTAGCCAATAGGCAAATCAAAACAAAAGAAAAACAACGCTACAAGCCAGAGGTAGTAGAAGAAGATAGAAGAGTAACTGTCAAGACTAGATCCGGTAAAACTTTTCACAAATCAGATCTTAGGAATTAATAACAAAAAGAGAGAGAGCGTGTCACTTTTAATCATACACTTATAAATTCAGAATACTAGAATTCCACTTCTAACTGTCATAATGTCCACACACAAATTGTTAAGTTAAAATTTTAATTAAAAATACACCATTTATTCACCCTGCGACGGGAGGTTAACGTAAAATCTGAAGCTAAACGTAAAAAAAAAAGAAAAAAAACCTTCTTGTATCATACCACAATATCTTAATAATTCGAAAACTAAGTTTGCTCCACATCCACACGGTGGGAGCACTCCACATAATCAAGTACGATTCACCTGTCGTCCCACTACAAAGAGGCAACGTATGGAGAGTAACCGGACTCTTCAAGTTGGTGCATTTCATCGATTTGGAAGGGATGCGACGAATCGTCGGGGCCACTCAAGGAGAAGCGGCTATGATCAACGACCAACGAATAACCACCATAACGACTCACTATCTGCAGGAAGCAACAGAGGGTCTCGTCCGGCTGACCGGATCATCGCATCGGAACCGTCGGGCCATCAATTGGTTGGGCTCCGCCTGAATATGCAGCAAACTGGGACGCTATTTTGAACTCTCAGGACAATCTAGTCAGGAACAACGATCAGCAAATACGGATCAACACTAGTGAAAACTCGTCTTTCCCGCTTCTTGTTTCTTTGAAGACCTCGGGACCTGCGTGATCACTTGCACTTTCCAGATTAGGACGAGCCCCCAAATGTGAGCTGAGCTATTTGCTTAACTCGATTTATTATTATAAAGTATAAGTATTAATATATTGTTGGAAATGTAATAAGATTGTTCGGCTATTTCTGCTTTCTTCACTTTTTCTGCTTCGACGTCACTTCCCTGTCTCTGCTGATTTCTCCTTCTGGTGATATTATGGTTCCTCTTGCTTCCGCGTTGGCACCCCTTTTTTCCCCTAATGTCATAGCGCGTCATGTCCTCTTCAGCTGCTGCTGTAATGTTAATGTTAAACTGCTTAATCCTCTGCTGATATTCTGGTGATTTTTCTGCTGACTTTCTGCTGCTTTTCTGCTGACTTTCTGCTGCTTTTCTGCTGACTCCCCGCTGCTTCACCATCTTACATATATATACTTCATATGGCCCGAAACGCTTCCTTTGCCGGTTACATACTTTTCAACGAATCTAGTATACCCTTTTACTCTACGAGTAACGGGTATAACAAGACAGAACGCTATAGTCGAGTTCCCCGACTATCTGATACCCGTTACTCAGCTATGGGAAGTGCAAAGGAGAGACTTCAACATTGACAGTTTTTGCGGCTTGTGGGTGTTAGAGTGGGCGTGGCAAAAAGATTGTTGGCAAATCGATAAAAATTTACAAGACTAATACAAAAACAAGAAGGACGCTATAGTTGAGTTCCCGACTATCTGATACGCATTACTTAGCTAGTGGAAGTGCGAAGGAGAGTCTTTAACACTCACAGTTTTTGGCGTCTTGTGGGCGTTTTTTGGCAAATCGATGGTCTCAACTTTCTAGCTTTTATAGTTCTAAGATCTTCTAATCGGCAATTTTACTTCTCCGCGGCACTTTTATGTTAGATTCAAAATTAGTTTTAATTCGAACAACGAAATATAATAAAGTGAAGTGCATCAACAACTCGATGAATTCTTTTTTGGGATAATAACAACAGCGAATCGACGACGACCACAGGATGTATTGATTGAAATTATCCGCACCCTCTAACTCACTTTGAGTCGGTGAAAGGCTTCAGAACGCAAACGTGGACTACGATACGAGGCATCCGAAAGGCATACCAAACGATCTTCCAGTTACCAATACACTTATTGTTTATAATCATAAGAAATATTTGCATGCAGTACCGCAGACGTTGCTTGCCACATTACGGAAAAGCTTCTGGCTAATTTGTTGCTAGTGTCATCAATAAATGCGTCCGATGTCGAAAAGTGAAGCCAGTGATTTAAGAGCACCTAATGGGGAGCTTGCCAGCAAATCGACTGCAGCCTATTCTAGTATTTCATACTAAAGGAGTTGACTATTGTAGGCCATTCTATCATAAGGCAGAAATCAGCATGAGAGATAAAAAACGGAGCACCCCATAAGTACTATATCTCCGTATTTGGAAGTTGTCTAGGATCTCAGGACGAATTTTTTCAACGCAGTGCTAAGAAGAAAATTCTGAATCTCTTGAGGTGCTAACTCCGATGCTTTTTTTAAGGTTTCCAGCTTCACTGATCATTCATATCCGCGAAAGCCGCCTCAGCAGATGGCAATGAAAGACACAGGCGCAACGTCACTTCTGGAAAGATGGAACTGCGAGTATTTGTCCCTACTACAAGAATGGGCGCATTGATACGTCTAACATCAAGGTTGGAAATATAGTTTTCTGGTGGAGAAGAACAATGCACCTGAGATGGCAGCTTGGGTGCATGCGGAAAGTGATAATCGGCGAGAACAGAGTAGCTATGGTCCGTACAGCTACGGGTCTTATCAAGAGAGCCGTCGTGAAACTAGCAGTGCTGCTCATCGGTTCCAATATAGTTGGAACCGTACCTTTTCCAACAGGAACAAGCGCTCTTCAAGTCTCTCTTTTAGTCCTGCTTTCTTCTCTCGCTAAGCCTGTTCCGTTATCTATTCATCTAAACTATTTCATACATATATAACCCAGAATTATAAGGCTACGTCTAGAACACACCAGACTGACCCATTAACACCGATTCTTACACCTGAAAATATCCAACACTTACTTAAATTTCTAAAAAAAAAAAGCCAACAAAAAGCCAGAAAAGAAAATTCCAAATTCCCAGAAGAGACAATTTCCAATATAATTCCCGATAATTTTGTTGTATGCATTAGCCATCTCGTTCTCATTAGCATATCAGTTTGGCTTTCGCATATGTCGATATATCCATGTATAAAATTGTATACTTTATGTATATATGGATTGGTTAAATTTCAAATTTACAAAAGTTCTTATTTGATGAGTTTGTGCGTTCTGGGGCAAATAAAATTTTATGATCCAGCATCTTCTGCAATGGATTAGGGAAACCCAGTAAAACCTAATCAGATCTATACAGATTAGTAAGATTTAAAGGTAATGCTCACATAAAGTATTAAAGAACTTCAGTGTGTAATTGAAATATACTTCAGAAAAATTTGTTTCTTTTCAATTTGTTGTCTGGTAAAGTGATACTTAATGTCTATATGATTGGTTCGTTTGTGACAGGCTGGATTATTGGTTTTGCTAATACAACATTGGTTGTCTTCATAAATGTCTGCTGGTTTATTAAACTCTATCTTAATTCCATTCATTAATGATTTCAATCATATTGCTTAACGTACACTTTTAAACAATGACATATATTCTGCTTCTGTTGATGAAGTAACAACTAATTCCGAAAACAAAAAAAAATTTAAAACCTTTTCAAACAATTATTTATTAATTAACGCGAAATTTGTAAAAGTTGTTTAAGCTTTTTGGTTTTTTTCTGGTATTTTTGGCGGCTTTCTCTCCAAATTGGTGTTAAATATTTTGTCCGACTCCTAAAGATAAAATCTAACCAACATAAATAATTTCCTTTTAAAGCGATTTGTTTCAAATTCCGATTTATATTCGAATTTCGACGGGTCTTTTGTCCATCCAGAGCCGGGTTTTTTGGTCTTTCTTTTTCCCTGCACTTTTTTTTGCGGCGTAAAGGCGCATAGTCATACTTCATACTCAGTTTTAAAATGCCCATAGAGGGAGACAAAAAGAGACATTTGCGTCAAAGTCCACTAGTCCAAAAGGCAGAACCGCGATATCCACTCCGAAAGGTAGGACCATCGAACAGTTCGAATTCCTGCACCAGGAATTGTCATTTTCCGACCATTGACGAAAGCGTCAAGCGAGTCTTAACCAACAAGAAACCCCGAAAATCCCTCTGCAGTTGGGACTGAATTTCTAAGGGTAACTCGATCTAGCACCAAAATGATGAAATCCTCAGAACATCCATCGGCTGCAGTCGCAGCGTTGCACAAATTCATTGCGTAAGGAATCGCTCGATACTTTGCCTCTTATCCAGGTCAAATATGACTACTGCTACTCAGTTTACGAGTAATGCGCAGCACAAATTGGCGAAACTATTGACAGAGCAACGCTCCAAGTCGCGCAAGCACCCCCCCAGCCACTTATTTCGTCTAGTTTTCGCTTGCCCCCTTGCGATACGAAAGTCTTCGATGGCGACTACCTCCGATGGCTCACTTTCCGAAACCTATTTACGGCAGTTTATATTAACAACCCCAGGCTGACACTGGTCGAAAAGCTGTTTCAGCTCCTCACAAAAACAAGCGGCAAGGCAAAAGCAATCGTATCCAAATCCCCTCTTACGAATGAGTGATTCGCTTCGGAGTGGAAAGCGCTTCAAGATCGTTTCCAAAACAAACGACTTTTATTCAACAGCCAACGCAAGCTCCTTTTCAATATCCCAAGAATCTCTCTGCGCGACCAAAGCTGAACCCAAATCTGATATCCCAGCTTGGGATGAAATGAACACCTACCTGAGCGAAAGGTATCGGACATTGGAGGCCATTAAGAATATAAAACCAACTCAGGTCGTTATCGCCCTTCGAGATAAAGGTCAGTACGACTCAGAAAGGATATGACTAATTCTTTAAGGAGAACCATTCGGTAAGATTGTGCCCGCGTTTTCTTCAAATGTCAGTTGACGCGTGTTTCGGCTACATCAAAAAGAAGCAGCTCTGCCTAAATTGTTTCGAGAGAGGCCATCAGCTTCCAGACTGCACAACCACACACAATTTTTTTTAACTGTAACGAGACGTTGCTGAATCGCAGCCCCCCAAATGCGAGCCCCCTAACCTCCTCGCCCTCTGCACAGCAATCTCGTCCGTCGCGACCCTTTAGCAGAAATGCATCGGCAAGCTCTTTAGCGGTGCAGACCTATTTCGCTTTCGGCACTTCAGCCGTTCTACTGAGCACGGCAATCATTGACGTGTGTCATTTGGGGACGAACTACCGAGCACGAGCGTTAATTGACTCGGGTTACGAGTTCTTTCGCAAATGCCAGCCGCCAGCTCAGATATCCACTGCTGGAAAGATTCCAAAATTGTGTTAGCCTGCTTGCAACTGGACCACGTTTGTGGCCAACATCGCGCCGGCGACACCAGTCGACTGGTGGGCACACGTTCGATCTGAACAATACTCCGCCGATCTAGCCAGTCGAGGCATGAATTGGCAGGTAATCATCTTTTGGTGGCACGGACCAGATTGACTTCAAGGGCCACGAGAGCTATGGCCAGCGCAAAGCGACTCTCATCCAGTGACAGTTAGAGCAGCGCGCGGTCAAAGTGCTTTTTGTCGACATATTGACTTCCACGAACGGTTTTCCAAAACGGATAAGGCGTTTCGAGTTTTGGCATTTGTTCGACGTTTTCTTAAGCGTTGCCGAAAGGGCTCGATCCCGCCCAATTTACAGCCCACTAAACGGCCCTTCCAGTGTCCAGTCTGAATCTGTTTCCATTCATGGACCATGAACCAAACGGCTTTTAAGGTCATGCGAACGCCATCCGATAATTCTCCCCTACGACTGAAGGTTGTCTCGCCTTGATCGTACGCCTGATCCTATCAAAGTATTGGATTCCTAAGTTTTGGCAGTTGGTCGGTTTGTGGGCGTAAAGGTGGGCATGGCAATAGATTTTCTGCAGAGCGATAGAAATTTACAATACTAATAAGAACATGAAAAAATATCAAAACATTTTACATAAGAGAGAACGCTATAGTCGAGTTCCGCGACTATGTGATACCCGTTACTCAGCTGGTGGAAGTGCGAAGGAGAGTCTTTAATACTGACAGTTTTTGGCGGTTTGTGGGCGTGGCAAAAAGTTTTTTTGGCAAATCGATAGAAATTTACAAAACAAATACAAAAATGAAAAAATATTACATTTTTCAAAAGTGTGGGCGTGGCAGTTTTGGGCGGTTTGTGGGTGTTAGAGTGGGCGTGGCAACATGAATCGATAAACTTGAGCTGCGTCTATGTCTCTGGAGTCTGTATGCTTAGTCTCAACTATCTAGCTTTTATAGTTCTGAGATCTTCTAGCCAGCAATTTTACTTCTCCGCGGCACTTTTATGTTAGATTCAAAATTAGTTTTAATTCGAACAACGAAATATAATAAAGTGAAGTGCATCAACAACTCGATGAATTCTTTTTTGGGATAATAGCAACAGCGAATCGACGACGACCACAGGCTGTATTAATTGAAATTATCCGCACCCTCTAACTCATTTTGAGCCGGTGGAAGGCTTCAGAACGCAAACGTGGACTACGATACGAGGCATCCGAAAGGCATACCAAATGATCTTCCAGTCACCAATACACTTATTGTTTATAATCATAAGAAATATATTTATTTTAATTGGGGGCCGCAAGTTTGTTGCTAGTGTCATCAATAAATGCGTCCGATGCTGAAAAGTCAGTGATTTAAGAGCACCTAATGGGGAGCTTGCCAAATCGACTGCAGCCTTTTCTAGTATTTCATACTAAAGGAGTTGACTATTGTAGGCCATTCTATCATAAGGCAGAGATCAGAATGAGATATAAAAAACGGAGCACCCCATAAGTACTATATCTCCGTATTTGGAAGTTGTCTAGGATCTCAGGACGGATTTTTTCAACGCAGTGCTAAGAAGAAAATGCTGAATCTCTTGAGGTGCTAACTCCGATGCTTTTTTTAAGGTTTCCAGCTTCAGTGATTATTCATATCCGCGAAAGCCGCCTCAGCAGATGGCAATGAAAGACACAGGTGCAACGTCACTTCTGGAAAGATGGAACTGCGAGTATTTGTCCCTACTACAAGAATGGGCGCATCGATACGTCTAACATCATGGTTGGAAATATACTCGTAGTTTTCTGATGGAGAAGAACAATGCACCTGAGATGGCAGCTTGGGTGCATGCGGAAAGTGATACTCGGCGAGAACAGAGTAGCTTTGGTCCGTACAGCTACGGGTCTTATCAAGAGAGCAGTTCTGCTCATCGGTTCCAATATAGTTGGAACCGTACCTTTTCCAACAGGAACAAGCGCTCTTCGAGTCTCTCTTTTAGTCCTGCTTTCTTCTCTCGCTAAGCCTGTTCCGTTATCTATTCATCTAAACTACTTCATACATATATAACCCAGAATTATAAGGCTACGTCTAGGACACACCAGACTGACCCATTAACACCGATTCTTACACCTGAAAATATCCAACACTTACTTAAATTATTAAAAAAAAAAAGCCAACATAATCCATCTGCTGTAAACAGGCAGAAAAGAAAATTCCCAATTCCCAGAAGAGACAATTTCCAATATAATTCCCGATAATTTTGTTGTATACATTAGCCATCTCTCATTAGCATATCAGTGTGGCATTTGCATATGTCGATATAACCATGTATAAAATTATATGCATAAACATATGGATTGGTTAAATTTCAAATTTACAAAAGTTCTTATTTGATGAGTTTGTGCGTTCTGGGGCAAATAAAATTTTATGATCCAGCATCTTCTGCAATGGATTAGGGAAACCCAGTAAAACCTAATCAGATCTATACAGATTAGTAAGATTTAAAGGTAATGCTCTCAAAAAGTATTAAAGAACTTCAATGTGTAATTGAAATATACTACAGAAAAAATTTGTTTCTTTTCAATTTGTTCTCTGGTAAAGTGATACTTAATGTCTATATGATTGGTTCGTTTGTGACAGGGTGGATTATTGGTTTTGCTAATACAACTTTGGTTGTCTTCATAAATGTCTGTTGGTTTATTAAACTCTATCTTAATTCCATTCATTAATGATTTCAATCATATTGCTTAACGTACACTTTTAAACAATGACATATATTCTGCTTCTGTTGATGAAGTAGCAACTAATTTCTGTTTCAAGGTACTCCAACATATCAAGCAATATTCGAATACTGAAGAATTTAATTAGTTTATTAAAAATATTGAACTTTGGTGGCAAGAAGAATTAGGTTTAATTTCGGAACTACGACAACGAAAAAATGCGTGTGCTCGTGTTGAATTCAATTTTTCGACTCCATCTCTATTTAACATATGTGTTCTTAGGCCTAGCTTAACAGAGGTTGGCGAAGACGAGGCGAATTCGCAAAGAGCGAGAGAGAACTTTATTATGCTGCCGCCTTCGCCCTAAACTAACTTACACTAGACTTCAAATTTTTTCTACTTCACATGCCAACAATAAACAACAAACAATAAACAATGACCGACAATATGAGTTCCGCCAACACCGGCCCCGTTGAACGCCTCCACGGCTTCTACAAATCGGCAGCGGCGCCAGCTTGTGGATCGCCCTCCGGAAGATGGCTCCATCACTCCTCCTAAGGTCGACGACCCTGACCTTGCCGTCCTCTCCTGCGCGCGTCGCGACGATCCTTCCCAGGAGCCACTGTTGAGGCAGCAGGTTGTCCTCTGCCACGACGACGAGTTGGCCCTACTCGACGTTGGCCTTCTCCTCGTGCCACTTGCCCCGAACCTGAAGGCCCAGGACATATTCCCGGGACCATCGCCGACAAAACGTTTGCCTGACTGACGACACAAGCCGCCATCGCCGCAAGCAACTGAGACCCGCCTGGTCCGGGGTACGGAGTGCTGGTGCTGCGATGAGCGGCCCAACTGTCAGCAGGTGCCCAGGAGTTAGCGCCTCTCTGTCGCTTGGGTCCTGGCTGAGCGCTCCGAGGGGCCGCGAGTTCATCGACTGTTGCCAGCTCTTCGGCGTTGAGAAGTGCGCTGCCCACCGCTCGTAGGAGTAGGTGCTTCGCAGTTTTCACACCTGCCTCCCATAGTCCGCCCATGTGCGGGGCCCGAGGGGGTGTGAACGCAAATCTTTGAAAAGCCAATAGAAAAGAATCAGTACTTAGATCTGAGACAATCTCTAAGTGAACCGCCTTGGACGCAAAACAAACAAATAAAGCAACGTAGGACTTATACGGGGGCCTTCCTCGAATTTTTAATGTCGTATAGACAGGGCCACAAAAATCAAAGCCATATATCGCAAATGGGCGGAGAGCACGGAGTCTATCTGCGGGTAGATTTCCCATAATTTGTGTCATCAGTCGAGGCTTGCATTTGAAGCAGCGCACACATGATTGAACTGTCTGACTGCAGAGTTCCTGAGCGTTTACGGTCGTATAATGCTCACAAGTGCTCGAGGGCCGACATGAAAATTGTAATGGTGCAAATGCCGGACGTAGCTCTGCACAAACTACGAGCGTTTCGTCAGCAGCAAGGGAAACTTGGCATCATATGATATAGGAGCGTTAGCTAGTCGCCCCCCAACTCGCAACAACGAAAAATTGCACCAAGTGCCTGTATCCTCATGGATGAATGGGTTCAATCGCTGAAGACTTGGGCCGTCCTTGGAGCCTTTACGAACCTTTTCAATTTCTACTTGATACTCGTGCTTTTGTACTATTTCGATAATCTTATGAAACGCTTCATTATATTCAGTCGGTGACAGAGTTTCTTCGAAAACTATACTCTTGTCTTTGCATTTTCTTATAAAGCGGAACATATAAGCGAACACTCTAAGCAGTTTGAGGTGTGACGAAAACCCTTCGATGACATCCAGCAAATCGGAAGTTTGCACAGCAGCGGTCAGCCCGACCACCTAGCTTCTTCCTAGCTTCCTGACGCAAGATTTCCTTATCCGGCTCGAACTGCGCATTTTTGGGCCAGTTTTCTTTTCCGTCCTTTAGAAATGGTGGGCCAGTGAATCAGATCGACTGTCCTATCTCGTCGACGTCACAACCTCTCGAAACGATATCTGCTGGGTTTTGCTTTGCGGGAACATGCCAACATGTAGCTTCTCCTGACTATTCTTGAATCTCCGCTACCCTGTTCGTAACGAATGTCGACAACGAAGATGGATGAGATCGAATCCAGTGAAGAGTAACTTCAGAGTCCGACCAGTATACAATTCGTTCGATAGGGACTTTTAATAAGGGTTTGATTCTATAGCAGAGATCTGCGAGAAGGTGAGCGGCACATAACTCAAGCCTTGGGAGCGTTTTGGTCTTGAGCGGCGCAACTTTTGACTTTGAAGTCAACAACGATAGTTTAAAACCTTCGGCAGTTTTGCTACGAATATAGACCCAAGCTCCATAAGCTCTCATGGAGGCGTCGGCAAAGGCATGTAGCTGTACCGGTTACAATGCGTCGGTATGCACGAACCGAGGAATCGATATCTCATCCAGTTGAGACAGAGTGCTTATTAGCATATCCCAAGCTGATTCCAAATGCATCGGAATTGACTCATCACAATCTAACTTATTAAGCCAGAGTTCCTGAAATAGGATCTTTCCTTTAATCACAATGGGACTTAACAAGCCGAGGGGGTCAAACAGCTTCGATGTCACCGATAGTATGTTCCGTTTTGTCGCTCGGAGACCCATGACAGAAGTGTCAATTTCGAACTTGAAGGCATCTTCGCTAGGCAACCACGGTATTCCTAACGCCTTAGTTGACTCTGAATCCGAGATCGGTATCGACTTAACTGTGCTCTCAGATGCAGTGACCTAAGGTGAGTTTGAAAACCACTTTGTCAATTGAAAACCTGCTGTTTGAAGAACCTGAGACACTTCAGACTTAATTGTCTTTAGCTCCTCTACGCATGCAGCACCAGTTAACATGTCATCGATGTAAAAATCGGATCCAATCACGTCGGCACCTCTAGGGAATGAACATTAGCAGATTCACTCAACCTCTTTAAACACCGAATAGTCAGAAATGGCGCTGGTCCAGTACTATATGTTGCGGTGTTGAGCTTGTATAATCTCAAGGATTCAGAGGGGTCTCTCCTCCACACAATGAGTTGAAACTTCCTATCCGCTTCATGAACCATCTCCTGACATCTTTACATATTTTTTACATCGGCAGTCAGAGCATATCTGTGCAGCCGGAAGCGGAGTAGAGTGGAGTACAACTCTTCTTGAATTGTCGGCCCCACCATCAGGATGTCGTTTAAGGCCACCTGAGAGGATGTTTTGCAGGACGCATCGAACACGACGCGCAACTTTGTTGACGTACTCTGTGGCCTTAACACGCATTGATGGGGAATGACATAATGTGGAGTGGAAGGAATTTTGTTGTCTGTAGGCGTCATATGACCTAGGGCGAGATATTCTTTCATGATTTCCAGGTACATGGTCTTCAAGTTTGGATCTCGAGACAACCCTCGCTCAAGCGACAAAAACCGCCGTTTTGCAACCTCGAAGTGTTGCCTAATCCATTTGGATCAGATTTAAACGGCAGCCTAACTTTAAACCGACCTGATGGCCATACCTGAGTGGTCTTACTATAATGGTCTTCACATAACTTGTGCTCAGGCGACAGAATTTTTTTTAGATTTGGCATTTCCTCCAGCGACCAAAATTTCTGTAGTGTGCTGTCAATCGATACTAAAGGTTCTTCACTACATCTGAAACTATTCACAACTTGTTTCGGGACTGCAGACTTGTATCTGCCCGAAACAACCCAACCAAGAAGGGTCTTTTGTAGAGTTGTATAGTTAGGACCTTGTCTAATTTGACCAACAGCTAGCAATTCGAAAAATGATTCTGCTTCTATCAACATATCAATTTTTGTGACTTGTAGAAATATGGGTCTGCTAATGGTAGGTTCTTCGGGATCTTCCAATCGCTGACGTTCACCGACTGATTAGGATGCTAACCGGAGATCGACTTTAAGATCCAGAAATCGAACGAGAACTCACTACCATTTATTCGCGACTTCACCACTGTGTGTACCTTTTTTTTGACTCGCCAATACCAAGTAAGTTGATACACGACTCCTCTCTACGAATTTGTAAGCGGTTCGCCAGTTCTTCTGTTATAAAATTCGTTTGAGACCCAGAGTCCAGCAGAGCTCGTGCCAAAACGTATTCTCGGTTTTTCGTACGAACGCTTACGATTGACGTATCCAAAATCACCCTGTCCAAGGACGTGGCATGCATAACATGTGACGTGGAAGGCTGATCTTGGTTAAAAGTAGGAGACATGGTCTCTGGCGGGGGTGGCAACGCTAAACTGTTCTCAGGCACTGTATATCTGTGAAGCAGAATATGGTGTGAGCGGTCACAAACTCGACACTTTTTGCCTTTGCATTTCGAAACAGTACGGCCTTTTCGCAGACAATTAATACATAAGGAGGCAGACTTAACAAACTCGAACCTTTGCATTATAGAGAGACGCCCAAGCGGGCTACAATTCTGTAGCAAATGATCTGCTGCATTGCAATAGCTACAAGTTTGCTGAGGCTTGCTGTTGGAGAAGGAACACGAGAATGAGCTACGATTATGTGGCTTGCTCGACACACTTTTATCTTGCTTCGGCTTTGTCGATTCTTCAGCTGATAAATTCTGATATCGGCGATTTAACATTATTTCAAAGCGGCAAAGTCTCATAATCGAGCTGTTCCTCCCATTTTTGTTTGGTCACTGGGTCGACTCTATTCAATACCAAATATATCAACATTGCATTCGAAATTTTTGTATCATCTCCTATCGATAACAGAGAACCATAAATCGAAGAAACAGTATCGATAAGGTTTCTCAAGGAGGAAGCGGACTCATGCGATATTTTAGGCAGAATAAACAATGTTGATATATTACTCATAAAGATGAGGCATTCGTTATCGTAAACCTCTTTATACCCGTTACTCGTAAAGTAAAAGAGTATACTAGATTCGTTGAAAAGTATGTAAAAGGCAGAAGGAAGCGTTTCCGACCATATAAAGTATATATATTCTTGATCAGGATCAATAACCGAGTCGATCTGGCCATGTCCGTCCGTCTGTCTGTCCGTATGAACGTCGAGATCTCAGGAACTATAAAAGCTAGAAAGTTGAGAATAGGCATACACACTCCAGAGACATAGACGCAGTGCAAGTTTGTCGTTGCCACGCCCACTCTAACGCCCAAAAACCCCCCAAATCTGCCACGCCTACACTTTTGAAAAATAATTTAATATTTTTCCATTTCTGAATTGGTCTTGTAAATTTCTATCGATTTGCCAAAAAACTTTTTGCTACGCCCACTCTAACGCCCACAAACCGCCCAAATCTGCCACGCCCACACTTTTGAAAAATCTTTTAATATTTTTTCATTTTTGTATTAGTCTTGTAAATTTCTATCGATTAGCAAAAAAAACTTTTTGCCACGCCCACTCTAACGCCCACAAACAGCCAAAAACTGCCAGTGTTGAAGACACTGAGTAACGGGTATCAGATAGTCGGGAAACTCTACTATAGCGTTCTTTCTTGTTTAAACTGGCTAGTGCCTTTTCGTAATTGGTTTCGGTGACTTGGTAAGCTTTAACTGTTCCTAAAGCTTCACCAGAGAGACATGATATTAAATGGTTAAATTTTTCGATAACTGGAATGCTGGCGTCTTTATGAACCAATGTTTCGAAAAGGCTGATGAAATTTTTGAACTCTGAATAATCTCCACTGAATTTTGGCAATGCCAAATTCGGAAGTCGCGCACGAGTTGGAGCTACAGCAGCTGATCCAGGAGCTTCGCTGACGCTTGCTACCTTCAAGGCAGACAACAGGGACATTATTTTTGCCTTGGTCACTATACAAAGCTCTTTCAACTCGTCGCCAAATTCATCGCTACAATCTATGTCTTCTATCTGTTCTTGTAATTTATTTGCCTTATTAATTGAAGCATTTAAATTTTCTAGTCGACATTTCAATTCTTTCTCTAATAGCGGAATCGATTCCGTTTCTAGTCGCTCATTTAATCGGCGAATTGTTCTGACCCGACTGTGGAGCTTGATTTTCAGCTCTTCCAGAATCGATTTATTTTTGGTTTCTAGGCTCATTTTAAATTTAATATTTATGTTCACGCCAGAAGGGCGCAAACAACTGAGCGGCAGTGTAAGCAGTGTAAAGCTCCTCCACGGCTCGCAAGCACCGCTGCTCGCGCTCTCCTTCTCTCCTCGCGCTCTCCTTCTCTCCTCGCGCTCTCCCTCTCTCCTCTCGATCTATTCACCACTCCGCGGTCCCGCGGTACTCAAAATGTTAGTTTTAAGTTAGTTTTAAGTTAGTCTTAATTTACAAGTGCGATAATAAAGTGCAAAACTGAAGTCGAGCCCGTGACTTTTTCATTTCTGGAGGGACTGATCAGCAGCAGCCACCACAACAACAACAACCATTCAGAAGTCAACTTATCTTGGACGTCAAATCCGCCCACTCCTTTTCATGGTCCTTCGAGTCCGCGACACATCGTGATCCTGCCAGCGCTCCTTGCGAAAAAAAAAATCAAGATAAGTACGGCTTTATATCCTATTCCGTCCGTGGTCGCCATTTTCGTTTTTTCCAACGGCGTTATTCTTTCCGTTCATCCGAATCAAGTGAAAAGTGAAAATTAAGTGAAAATATATAAGTACATGCGCCCAGCCACCGTGATTACTTCTTTTTTAAGTGCATAAAAAAGCACTTTGCCAATACCGGCCCCCTACTTCGTCTCACGGTGATCCGCTGGTATCCAAGCGCATATACATATACATATATATATACATTTTTTTAAAACACTGTCCAAAATTCACTATTATCGTCCGCTGCTAAACTGCTGTTTTTTTTGCCTCAATATAAAATACAAACCACAAATTCAAATAAATTAAATCAAATATACATATACGTATTAAGCAAAATTTTACATACACATAAAATTATACATACCCATAAATACATATCCATACATATATATCCATCCACATATAAATATACATATCCATATAAATATACATATACATATTCCAATAAAATTTACATCTACATACATATATAAAATCACTCCATATATTTAACCAGTTTAATACACAAATAAAACATATTTCCAAAAAATAATAAATAATATCGAATCCGAACTGAGAACAAATTTTATTTCTTGGCTCAAAATAAAACACAAATTTCGACATACAGAATAAAATAAAATCTGACTTTTTCTTCCGTTATTACATTGCATATATATGTTTAAACTCCAAATAATACATACATACATACACACAGTCGCGACTTACATAGGCTTGCCAAGTGCAAGTTCTTTCGTCTCCTCTTTGTTCTTTATTGCCCTGACAAAAACCGGCGCATAGCGACGAAAGAATACCCTATAATCGAAACATAAAATAAAATAAATAAGTCCGACGACAAAATTTAAGAAAAAACTGACCCGATTATTTAATAATTATTTAAGCCAAATAATAATTTTTTACAAGCTATTTCTGGCTCCTATTTCTGGTTCCTAAATTAAAATAATTATTTATCAGTTCCACCCAAATTTATCAGCCTCCCTACTTGGCTTTTTGGCGTGTTTGTTGGTTTTTTTGGTGTTTATGTTTCGCATCCGTTTGTCGCGATTTTTTCGTTGTGGTCCTAAATCCGGTAGCTATTTTTATAAATTATTAGCTATCATCCGAACTCTATTCGGTAGCTATTATTTAGCTATTTTTCCACAAATTCGAATTTATAGCTATTTTCTATATATTAGCTATTTTCTTTCGGGATTTCAAGTCGGTAGCGATTTTTAATAAATTATTGGCTATTACCCAGACTCCATCTGTTAGCTATTTTTTAGCTATTTTTTTTCCATAAATTCAAATTTATAGCTATTTTCTATATATTAGCTATTTTTTTCGGGATCTCAAGTCAGTAGCGATTTTTTATAAATTATTGGCTATTACCCAGACTGCATCTGGTAGCTATTATTTAGCTATTTTTTCCATAAATTCCAATTTATAGCTATTTTCTATATATTAGCTATTTTGTTTTTTTTCGGGATTTCCAGTCGGTAGCGATTTTTTATAAATCATTGGCTATTATCCAGACTCCAGCTGGTAGCTTTTTAGCTATTTTTTCTAGAAATTGCAATTCATAGTTTTTTTTATAAATTTGAGCTATTGTTTCCAGATCCCAATTGCTACTTTCTCCCGAATTCCGACGGGATTCTTTGTCCATCCAGATTTGGGTGCTCTCTGTGTCTGGTTCTTTTTCGATTCCACATTTTTTGCGGCGGGCAGGCCTTCTTGACTTTCTTCTCCTAGGGCACAGCTGAGCATGCCCCTAGAGGGAGACAAGAAAAAGACACCCGCACCTGGAAAAGAACAAAAGTTCAACCCGCAATCTCCGCTATCCACTCGCGGTAAGCAAGCACCCAAGTCCGTTAGTCCCAGGGTCAAAACCGCGACTCCCACTCCGAAAGCAAAGGTTTTGCCATCGACTAGTTCGAAGACAACTCCTAGGATTGTCATATTCCGACCAGTGCCGCGAACGTCTAGTGAGTCTTCTCTATCGAGAAAATCCGAGAGTCCCTCCGCTGTCGGGACTGATTTCCTCCGCGTCACACGCTCTACCACAAAGAAAATGGCATCCTCTGAGCAGCCAACGCCCGCAACCGCAGCGTTGCATAAATTCATCGCCTTCAGCGATCGCGTAAGCCTTTTCGAAGCGAAGATCAACACTCCTGATCAAGCCTCTCTGTCCCTACACACGTTACAAGTCCGTCTGCAACAGGTGCGAGCCTTATGGGACAAAGTGGAAAGAGAGTACGAAACATGCTCTGACCTAATGGCCGAAGAAGGATCCCTCGACACAGTGTCTATTCTCCAGGCCAAATATGACTACTGCTACTCAGTATACGAGTCATGTGCAGCACAAATTGGCGAAACAATCGACAGAGCAACGCCTCAAGTCGCGCAAGCACCCTCTCAGCCGCTAATTTCGTCCGGCTGCCGCTTACCTCCATGCGACACGGAAGTCTTCGATGGCGACTACCTCCGATGGCCCACTTTCCGGGACCTATTCACGGCAATTTACGTAAACAACCCCAGGCTGACTCCGGTCGAGAAGCTATTCCATCTCCTAACGAAAACAAGTGGCGAAGCAAAAGCCATCGTGGCGAAATCTCCTCTCACGAATGATGGTTTTGCTTCAGCGTGGGAGGCGCTTCGAGATCGGTTCCAAAACAAGCGACTTTTAGTCAACAGCCAGCTCAAGCTCCTTTTTAACTTGAGTTCAATTTCGCAAGAATCTGGTCATGCTCTGAAAGAGCTACAATCCACGATTCAGGGGTGTTTAACAGCACTAGCGCATTCCCAGGTATCCACAGAAAACTGGGATTGTCTCTTGGTTTTCCTTTGCGCGAGCAAACTGCCCAAGCAGACCCTGTCCTTATGGGAACAGTCGCTAACTGCCAAATCCGAGATCCCAGCTTGGGAAGAATTGAAAGGTATCGGACATTGGAAGCCATCGAAGATATGAAACCGACTCAGGCAGTTCCAAAGGGGCTTCAATCCTTCGAGACAAAGGTCAGCACGAAACAGAAAGGGTGTGACTTATGTTCTAAGGAGAACCATCCGGTCAGATTGTGCCCGCGTTTTCTTCAAATGTCTGTTGACTCACGCTCCGGCTATATAAAAAAGAAGCAGCTATGTCTGAATTGTTTTGCCAGAGGTCACCAGCTACGCGACTGCACAAGCACACACAGCTGCTTTACATGTAAGGGCAGGCACCATACGCTGCTGCATCGCAGCCCCCCAAATTCCGAAAATGCGAGTTCCTCAACCTCGCCCCCTACACAGCAACCTCCGAGACCCTCCAGCAAAAAATGCATCGGCAAGCACCTCAGCGGTGCAAACTTTTTTCGCGTCCGGCACTTCAGCCGTCCTACTGAGCACAGCGATCATTGACGTGTGCCATTTGGGGACGAACTACCGAGCCCGAGCCTTAATCGACTCGGGATCCGAGGCGACGTTCATTTCAGAGCGCCTGTTCAACCTCATCAAGTTGCCATTCCGCAACACCCAGACCCAAGTCTCCGGGTTAAATCATTCGGTCTCCGCGAAATCCTCGAAGCTGTGTCACTTCGGGATTCGCTCTCCTACTAAGCCAGGTCTACAGTTAGACACTGAAGCGTACGTCCTTCTGGAGCTCTCAGGCAAACCGCCCTCCTATCCGATCCCTCGGAATTCTTTGAAGGACCTGCCCGCACTCCGCTGGGCAGATCCTACCTTTTTTGAGAGCTCTAAAATTGATGTACTGATCGGGGCTGACATTCTACCATCCATAATGATGGATGGCACCCGACAAAATATTTGCGGTTCGCTCCTGGGCCAAGAAACTATTTTCGGGTGGGTGCTAACGGGGCCGATTTCCAAGGGTAAGCCGAAACGGGTCGCATCCTTCACGACCCAGGTGCACCAAATAGGCGACCCTGATTCGCTCGACACGCTTCTCAGCAAGTTCTGGGAGGTGGAGGATCTACCAGTAAAGATGGTAAAAGAGTCGGACTCCTATTGTGAAAGGAACTTCCTCCAAACAACAACAAAAGACGCAAGCGGGAGGTACGTGGTGACGCTCCCGTTCCGGGACCCCGAGAATACCGGTTCCGATTTAGGATATTCAAGGTCCATTGCGTTAGCTCAGTTTCTTAGAAACGAAAATCGTTAAAAAAGAGACTTTCCCTTAAAAGAGCAATATGACAGCGTGATCCAGGAGTACCTGGATCTGGGTCATATGAAAGAAGTTCCGCCGACCCACAATTCTCCCTCGTATCATCTTCCTCATCACGCGGTAGTTTAGCCCGAAAGCACCACTACAAAGCTTCGCGTTGTATTCAACGCTTCAAGTCCGTCGGCAAATGGGACCAGCTTAAATGATATCCTTCATGCTGGTCCAGTCTTACAATCCGATCTAACGATCCAGGTCCTGAAATGGCGTTATTTTCAATACGTCTTCAGTGCAGACATTACGAACTATCTGACTATCGTCAGATCTGGGTCGATCCAAAACATACCCCGTTTCAAAGAATTCTGTTCCGAAACAAGGAAGGAGATATCCGAGACTTTGAACTAAAAACAGTTACCTTCGGGGTCAACTGCGCCCCCTTCCTCGCCATTCGAGTCTTGCAACAGCTGGCAGAGGATATCCAAGCGCCATTTCCAAATGCCAGCCGCATCATCCAGCAGCACATGTACGTCGACGACGTTCTGGCAGGGGCGAATTCCGTAAACGAAGCCCAAAGTTCGATTCGAGAGTTGCAAGCAGCCCTAAGTGCCTCCGGGTTTCCGCTAAGAAAGTGGACCTCGAACAACAAAAGCGTCCTTAAAGACGTCCCGGCCGAACACCTCCTTCATAGCGAGTTCCTCGACATCGATGCCGAAAGCACGGCCAAGACGCTCGGTATTCGGTGGAGGGCAAAGTCCGACGAATTCTATTTCGTTCCCCCCGAAATAGTTGTGGAACCCTCCTATACAAAGCGAGAAGTTTTGTCCCAAATCGCTAGGTTGTTCGATCCTGCCGGGTGGCTCGCGCCGTTCATAATCCGTTCAAAAATGTTCATGCAGGAGATTTGGTTGCAGAACTTAGGCTGGGACGATAAGCTTCCCCTTGAAATGAGTCAGCGGTGGCAATCGTTTTTAGACGAGTATTCCGACCTCAACCAGATCCGCGTTTCGAGATGGATCTGGTACCAGCCTGAGGTAATCATAGAGCACCACGGTTTCTGTGACGCGTCTCAGAGAGCCTATGGAGCGGCTATA
The DNA here is from genome assembly GCF_016746365.2 of Drosophila yakuba. NCBI lineage: Eukaryota > Metazoa > Arthropoda > Insecta > Diptera > Drosophilidae > Drosophila > Drosophila yakuba. The sequence goes on along the minus strand of NC_052530.2, from coordinate 1,535,548 downwards.
TACATCCGCGTCGAGATGGGGCAAAAGATCCTGACTCGCCTGCTTACAGCCAAAACACGAGTGGCCCCGGTAAAAACCGTCTCCCTTCCTCGGCTAGAGCTCTGTGGTGCCGTGCTGTTAACCGAAATGGTGACAGCAATCCTTCCGCACATGCCCTCCGCCAGTTCAGATATCCGCTGCTGGACAGATTCCACAATCGTCTTAGCCTGCCTACGAAAGCCTGCGTGCAACTGGACCACATTTTTGGCCAACAGAGTTGCCAAGATCACGCAGGCGACGCCAGTCGACTGTTGGGCACACGTTCGCTCAGAACAAAACTCCGCCGATCTAGCCAGTCGAGGCGTATCCCTACATGAATTGGCAGAAAACCATCTCTGGTGGCACGGACCAGAGTGGCTGCAAGGGCCACGAGAGCTATGGCCAGCACAAAGCGACACTCTTCCAGTGACAGAGCTAGAACAGCGCGCGGTCAAAGTGCATTTTGTCAAGGCCCCGTTTATCGACTTTCTCGAACGTTTCTCCAAATTGGACAAGGCCCTGCTAGTTCTGGTCTATGTTCAACGCTTCCTTAAACGCTGCCGCAAAGGTTCGTTCTTGCCCAATTCACGCCCTACAAGTGAAGAGATCCGGGAGGCAGAACGAACCATTGCGCAGCGCAGAGCATATGGCCAAGAGCTTCAGCATTTGATCGAGAAAAGGCCTCTTCCAGTGTCAAGTCCTTTGGTGAATTTGTTCCCGTTCATTGACCAACACGGCCTTTTAAGGGCGTGCGGCCGTCTCACTGCCTCCAAAACCCTGCAATATGATGAACGTCATCCGATTATTCTCCCCTATGACTGTAGACTGTCGCGCCTCATCGTCCAATTTACCCACCAGATTACTCTCCATGGCGGTAGTCAATTGATCGTACGCCTGATCCGATCGAAGTATTGGATTCCTAAAATCAAGAATCTGGTGAAGGCTGTGGTCAATCCGTGTAAGATTTGCACGATTTACAAGAAGAGACTCCAAACACAGCTGATGGGCGATTTCCCGACAAATAGAGTCTCCTTCTCGAGGGCGTTCACCTACACGGGGGTCGACTATGCCGGCCCTTTCGAAATAAAAAATTATACAGGGAGAGCGTGTCTCATAACGAAGGGATATGTTTGTGTGTTTGTGTGCTTTTCCACGAAGGCTATCCATTTGGAACCCACTTCCGATCTAACAACCGAGAAATTTCTAGCGGCCTTTGCTCGTTTCGTAGCAAGGCGCGGTTGTCCTCAGCGGGTCCATTCGGATAATGGTAAGACCTTTGTGGGGGCGGCAACTTTGATTTCCAGGGACTTTCTCCAAGCAACCAAAGAGTCCGTGACTGATGCATATAGCCATCAGGGACTCGTATGGCGGTTCATCCCACCAGGGGCTCCACATATGGGGGGTTTGTGGGAAGCAGGGGTGAAAAGCTTCAAAACCCTGTTCCTTAAATCGACGTCAGCCCGCAAATAGACATTTGAGGAGCTGGCGACGCTTCTCGCTAAGATTGAGGCTTGCCTCAACTCTAGACCCCTCTCCCCTATGTCCGAAGATCCCTCAGATTTGCTGACCCTCACACCAGGCCATTTCCTCATTGGAGGGCCGTTGCTTTCCACGGCGGAACCCGAGATAAAGGGCGAAGCCAAGTCGATAATAAATCGATGGCAACACCTCAAGGCACAACATCAGCAGTTTAGTGCACGGTGGAAAGAGGAGTATCTTAAAGAACTCCATAAACGAAACAAATGGCAATTTCCGACCAGGAACCTCCAAGCCGACGATATGATAGTTGTCAAGGAGGACAATCTACCACCGAACGAATGGCGGCTCGGCAGAATCGTTTCTGCCTTTCCAGGAGCCGACGACCGCATTCGAGTCGTTGAGATCCGTACGTCTCGCGGCACCATAAAACGCCCTATCCACAAGGTTATTCTTCTACCGATGGAGGACAAAGAGTCCTCCGTTCCTAGGGACTAGGGCACTTCCCCCATTCCGGGGCCCAAATAGTAGTCGGCTCATACTAAGCTTTTTATTTCTTTTATTGGCAGACTTACTATTCACTTCCTACAATAATGGCTCCTCGTCCTCGTGCCACCCAGTCGTTGGAGAGCAGAAGTACTCGAGGTATTAAATCCTACCGCTGCCGAGTCTGCTCTGGAATCCATCCTCTTCGGAAGTGCAAGAGGTTCCACAAACTGAGCACCACACACTACTCCACATGCACGAGGTCCTCCCCGCTCCGACCCCGGCTACCAGCTCCGACGCGCAGAGAGCGCCATCCCGCTGCACCTCGTCCGGTCCGGATTTCCCGCACTCCGCCACCAGCCCCAGTCGCCAACAATCGCCCACGTCCGAAGGTCTCCGTCGCGTCTCCGTCGGTGGCAACGGGGCAGCAGAAGGCTGTCCCCATCCTGCCTACAGCCGTCGTCGTGCTGGACACGGGCTCGAAGACTTTCGAGACCGGCGCCATGATCGACCCATGCATGCCGGTGAGCAGCATCGACCGGTCGTTGGCGGCTGCGTTCCGGCTGCCCATCACCCGGCTGGGAGACGACGAGGTCTGCTCGGTGACACTCCGGTCCCGAACAAGCACCTTCCGACTCAACGTCGTCCTGAAGATCGAACCCAGTCTAAGGATCCGGACACCCATCCGAGCTTTGAGCGACGCCGCAAGGGCTCGCGGACGAGCGCTTCCACCGGCCGGCCACCATCTCCCTCGTATTGGGATCAGATGTATATGCCAATCTGATCCAACCGGGGTTCCTAAAGATTGAGAATGGGTTGCCCGTCGCGCAGAACACGGTGTTCGGATGGACCGTTTCTGGAGCGTGCACGGAATGAAGAGGCCGATCCTGCTGTCTAGCCGGCCAGGGATACCTTTGCCTACGCAAGGGGGGGGGGGGGGGAGAATGTTCACGCCAGAAGGGCGCAAACAACTGAGCGGCAGTGTAAGCAGTGTAAAGCTCCTCCACGGCTCGCAAGCACCGCTGCTCGCGCTCTCCTTCTCTCCTCGCGCTCTCCTTCTCTCCTCGCGCTCTCCCTCTCTCCTCTCGATCTATTCACCACTCCGCGGTCCCGCGGTACTCAAAATGTTAGTTTTAAGTTAGTCTTAATTTACAAGTGCGATAATAAAGTGCAAAACTGAAGTCGAGCCCGTGACTTTTTCATTTCTGGAGGGACTGATCAGCAGCAGCCACCACAACAACAACAACCATTCAGAAGTCAACTTATCTTGGACGTCATATCCGCCCACTCCTTTTCAATTTAAATTAATTAAATATTATTTCAGAATTAAATAAATAAATGGCCGAAACAAATTATCTCAATCAGGCCGACAATATAATTTAATAACCTTCGAATCAATAATAAGAAATTTATTAAACCAAAAAAATTGGTTATTATACCCGTTACTCGTAGAGTAAAAGGGTATACTAGATTCGTTGAAAAGTATGTAACAGGCAGAAGGAAGCGTTTCCGACCATATAAAGTATATATATTCTTGATCAGGATCAATAGCCGAGTCGATCTGGCCATGTCCGTCTGTCCGTCCGTCTGTCCGTCCGTCTGTCCGTCCGTCTGTCCGTCCGTCTGTCCGTCCGTATGAACGTCGAGATCTCAGGAACTACTAAAGCTAGAAAGTTGAGATTAAGCATACAAACTCCAGGGACATAGAAGCAGCGCAAGTTTGTCGATTCATGTTGCCACGCCCACAAACCGCCCAAAACTGCCACGCCCACACTTTTGAAAAATGTTTTGAAATTTTTTCACTTTTGTATGTCTTGTAATTTTCTATCGATTTACCAAAAAACTTTTTGCCACGCCCACTCTAACGCCCTCAAACCGCCCAAAGCTGATACGCCCACACTTTTGAAAAATGTTTTGATATTTTTTCATTTTTATATTGGTCTTGTGAATTTCTATCGATTTGCCAAGAAACGTTCTGCCACGCCCACTATAACGCCTACAAACCGCCAAAAACTGTGTTTAAGACTCTCCTTTTCCCTTCCACTAGCTGAGTAACGGGTATCAGATAGTCGGGGAACTCGACTATAGCGTTCTCTCTTGTTTTTAATTTCATAAATTATTAATTCGAAATGTATATTAAATTTATTTTTCTGATGAGAACAACGAAAACAAATTATTTAAATTGAAATTCAAGTCACGCAGTATCAATTAATAGTGGGAGCGAAATGACACCGAAAAGGGTATACCCTCAGAATACATGGTAGAGCGTCACTTGACGGCGCGCTAATCTAAGCGCGCCAACGAAAAAGGTCCAAGCAACAACAACGCAGGTAGCTGTGCAAGACCGAAGCGAAAACGAAAAGTTCACCGCTGCAGCTGCTTGTATATAGGGCTGTCTGTGTATTAGTGCGCAAGCTTGGATTAACTTCCAAACAATTAATGCGAGTTTTAACGAACGAGCGGGCGAAGGGGGGGGGCGACAGTAATTGCAATAATACATTAGAAAATAATAAATAAATTTTGCGTCCAAAGCGGTTCAATATATGTATGTGTATTTATTTTATCAACCAATAAATTGAATAATTTGAATGCAATCTAGCTCTACTATATTGATACGTACATATGTGCCAAGAACTGAAAGCGAGGTGCAATATTCCACCACAAGACAATAAACATTAAATTTGTCTATAACTCTAGCTTTCAATTTTTTGCACAAATACCTGTGATTTCCGAATGCTAATTTTAGCGGCCACTTTCCTTAAAAGTTCCCTCGGTGGTGGCGGCAATTCCGGAAGCAGGGTATTTCGCGACCGACACGGAATATGTTTCAGAAATATTTATTGTTTACACAATAGCGCGTCGCGGGCAACAATATATTTATTTATTTGCACTCACAAAAAAGAACAATTTTTTATGTTGCACTTTTATATATTATATTATATATTATATATGTGTCACTGTCACTTTAATTATATGTTGCCTTTTGTTTAACTAATTATCTTGGCCACCCGGGGGCAAGAAGAATTAGTTTTAATTTCGGAACTGCGACAACGAAAAAATGCGTGTGCTCGTGTTGAATTCAATTTTTCGACTCCATCTCTATTTAACATATGTGTTCTTAGGCCTAGCTTAACAGAGGTTGGCGAAGACGGGGCGAATTCGCAAAGAGCGAGAGGGAACTTTATTATGCTCCCGCCTTCGCCCTAAACTAACTTACACTAGACTTCAAATTTTTTCTACTTCACATGCCAACAATAAACCACAAACAATAAACAATGACAGACAATATGAGTTCCGCCAACAAATACTATAAAAAGAAAACCGGTAGTACTTCGTCTGTCTGTCTCACATTCAGCCCAATCATTCTACAGAACTAATAACAATATTTTCATAATTCATATTGACAAAAGTCAACTGTAAATTACCAGTACCTTTTAAATATCTCAGACCTAACCTAACCTAAGGCATTGCAAAAGTTCTTTATTATTATTATTAGTGTACTGACTTAATATGCTTATTGATACACTTAAGTCTGGCCGTCTACACAATATTATATACATCTGGCAGTCCATTAAACATGGTGCGTCGTATATTTCCTTTGACTGTAATGTTGTATAATCGAGTTTACTTGAAAGAGGCGTACTGACCGGCTTACAATCGTCCATATTAAACTTTATTTAAACATTATTTATATATGCTTATTGATTCAGATTAATTTTTCTTCACATCTGTCTATTTAAATTTTAATAAAATATCGGAAATTCTTTAAATCCGTCATTTTCATCACCCCAAAAGATTTTATTAAATTTTGCTTCCGTATGCATTGCACGAGCTTTCTCAGTTATCGTACGAGCGTTCTCAGTAATCATACGCTTTGAAACACCACATAATTGTGGAGTATAAGAAATTGTTAAGTGATAGTTGATGTCTGAAATTCTCGCATTTCCTTTCATAATTATTCTCTATCTTTATCTATGTAAAGATTTTGAACTTTTACTTTGATGTAAGCTTCGCCTTTGGCAAAAAAATCTTTAAACACTGAAGAGACATCTGACTTTTGGGATATTCATTACGTTACACAGTAATGTGTATATTGGTCAATGAAAACCACAGAGTAGTTACACCCGTTACACGTAAAGTAAAAGGGTATACTGGATTTCTTGAAAAGTACGAAAAGTACAGGCAGAACGAAGCGTTTCCGACCATATAGCGCAAGTTTGTCGCAAGTTTGTCGATTCATGGTGCCACTCTAACGCCCACAAACCGCCCAAATCTGCCACGCCCACTTTTGAAAAATGTTTTTGATATTTTTTCATTTTTGTATTAGTCTTGTAAATTTCTATCGATTTGCCAAAAAACTGTTTGCCACGCCCACTCTAACAGTGGGTCAGTGTTAAAGACTCCCCTTCGCACTTCCACTAGCTGAGTAACGGGTATCAGATAGTCGGGGAACTCGACTTTGACGTTCTCTCTTGTTTTATTGTCAATTGTTGATAGTATAATTGGACCACAGATCTCAATGAACTACAAATAACGTTCTTTTAATATAGTCTTTAATTTTAGATTTTTCAAATTTAAGGTTGGATTGCTTGCCATTTACACACGTTTCACATATTTCTGCTCTATATTACTTAACAGATTAATATCATCAAACTTTTGGTTTAAATAAATAATTTATATACAAAACAGAAACAATACATGTATGTATATATTCAGCACCAATTAAACACAACATTTTTATACCCGTTACTCGTAGAGTAAAAGGGTATACTAGATTCGTTGAAAAGTATGTAACAGGCAGAAGGAAGCGTTTCCGACCATATAAAGTATATATATTCTTGATCAGGATCAGTAGCCGAGTCGATCTGGCCATGTCCGTCTGTCCGTCCGTCTGTCTGTCCGTCTGTCCGTATGAACGTCGAGATCTCAGGAACTACAAAAGCTAGAAAGTTGAGATTAAGTATACAGACTCCAGGGACATAGACGCAGCGCAAGTTTGTCGATTCAGGTTGCCACGCCCACTCTAACGCCCACAAACCGCCCAAAACTGCCACGCCCACATTTTTGAAAAATGTTTTAATATTTTTTCAATTTTGTATTGGTCTTGTAAATTTCTATCGATTTGCAAAAAAACTTTTTGCCACGCCCACTCTAACGCCCACAAACCGCCCAAAGCTGCCACGCCCACACTTTTGAAAAATGTTTCGATATTTTTTCATATTTGTATTAGTCTTGTAAATTTCTATCTATTAGCAAAAACACTTTTGGCCACGCCCACTCTAACGCCCACAAACCGCCCAAAGCTGCCACGCCCACACTTTTGAAAAATGTTTCGATATTTTTTCATATTTGTATTAGTCTTGTAAATTTCTATCTATTTGCTAAAAAACTTTTGGCCACGCCCACTCTAACGCCCACAAACCGCCCAAAGCTGCCACGCCCACACTTTTGAAAAATGTTTTGATATTTTTTCATTTTTGTATTAGTCTTGTAAATTTCTATCTATTTGACAAAAAACTTTTGGCCACGCCCACTCTAACGCCCACAAACCGCCCAAAGCTGCCACGCCCACACTTTTGAAAAATGTTTTGATATTTTTTCATTTTTGTATTAGTCTTGTAAATTTCTATCTATTTGACAAAAAACTTTTTGCCACGCCCACTCTAACGCCCACAAACCGCCCAAAGCTGCCACGCCCACACTTTTGAAAAATGTTTCGATATTTTTTCATATTTGTATTAGTCTTGTAAATTTCTATCTATTTGCTAAAAAACTTTTGGCCACGCCCACTCTAACGCCCACAAACCGCCCAAAGCTGCCACGCCCACACTTTTGAAAAATGTTTTGAAATTTTTTCATATTTGTATTAGTCTTGTAAATTTCTATCTATTTGCTAAAAAACTTTTGGCCACGCCCACTCTAACGCCCACAAACCGCCAAAAGCTGCCACGCCCACACTTTTGAAAAATGTTTCGATATTTTTTCATATTTGTATTAGTCTTGTAAATTTCTATCTATTTGCTAAAAAACTTTTGGCCACGCCCACTCTAACGCCCACAAACCGCCCAAAGCTGCCACGCCCACACTTTTGAAAAATGTTTTGATATTTTTTCATTTTTGTATTAGTCTTGTAAATTTCTATCTATTTGACAAAAAACTTTTGGCCACGCCCACTCTAACGCCCACAAACCGCCAAAAACTGTCCTTCGCACTTACACTAGCTGAGTAACGGGTATCAGATAGTCGGGGAACTCGACTATATCGTTCTCTCTTGTTTGAATATTATGTTTGTTTTTAATGTGCACACATTCGTCGTCTAATTTCGACTGGCGAACGCAGGCAGAAAAGACATTTCCCAAATCCCATAAGAGGCAATTCCCAATCTAATTCCCGCTAACCTTGTTGTATGCATTAGCCATCTCGTTATATCATCAATGTGGCTTTTGCATATGTCATATATCCATTATTATGTATACAATTATACATATAAATATATGGACATTCACAACAGTAAGCTTATGCCTACAAGATTATATTTTGAAGCCGAGCTTTCGCTTATTCAGTCCGAATAAACCAGAGCACAAATAAACAAGGCATATTTAATTTAACCTATTATTTATTCCTTCCCAATAAACAGTCCAAACATACTACTCTGTAGTGGTCTTGCAACTCATAGTTAGATCTACAATGATTTACAATGAGGGGTACGTAATTTCTGGTAAATCTGCTTGGAATAGAGAAGCTTAGCCGACTAACCAAGTTGAGACTTACTTTACCACGAATAAGATAACAAATTAAGCCCTGTTATTTTGGCCAAAGAGCACCCACGTACAGTGTAAGTCGCGTGTCTTGGTTTGACACGACAAAAGGTCATTACTCTACACTTGGAGCCATTTAAGCTTCGAGGATATCACCGCACCTTTTTTGAAAGCTATTTAGATCAAATTGTAATGTCCTTACACTACAGGCATTTAACATTGTCTGCGTACATAAGTATTTAAGTTTACAAGACAAAGAATAAAGAGGACCCTATGCGCCCTGCTATTTAAATGACTTAAACTCAATTTTTATACATCAGATGATGTTTGATCAGGGGAAAGCCGAGAAACAGAAATTTGTTTCTTTAGTGGAACCACCGAGAGGAGTTTTGGCACTGCAGGTTGTATTTCTGAAGTTCCCACTTGTGCCGGTAGTCCGGACTCAATATTCCTTTGTAGTGGTTGATCACTCGCCGAAGGTTGCGGGGCATTCCCCTTAGGCAGCCTACCACCAGCGGCTTTCTTGCGCTTTGGAGATTCTTCTTATAGTTTGAGGCTATTAAATTGTGAATCAAGCGCAGAAAGAAGATCATCAGCTCGACGAAAACTATCTCTAGCCAACCCCAAACTGCTGATCAGTCCTTTCAAGCCACCTTTAGTTTGGCGCATAAAGAGTTGCATTTCATTCGCAACTCCTAGGAAAGTATCACAACAGTATTTAAGATTAGGGCCTTTAGCTAGGTCATCACTTGTTCGGCCGTTAAAACCAACGCACTTAGTGTGCACCATTCTATCACATAGCCAACAGGTCATTTTTGACTGATCAGGCTTTTTTACCTGACGGCATTTGTTATGGAAGCAGACAACATTGGTTTCCATGTTTAATTGGGTTTTGACCACTGTACCAAAAGAAAAAATCAGAAAATGTACCGCAAGAGCGCAGTGTGCACTTTAAGATTTTGTGTGGGAGAGCGAGAGAGCGGGTGCACCGTGCAGTTAAGTACAAAAACAACACCAAACAGCACTACGGACAACGAACGAAAAAGAGAGTTAAACAAAACGCAAAGACAGAAAGAGAACAGATTGAATTAATTGATTAAAATAATGCACATATCACAAAAGGTTCACTCGCGAAACGAACGGCACTTTAACTAGTACAGATTATGAAATTGAATTATTAAATAATTTGTTAAATTCCACCGCTGGATTTAGCAAAAAAAAATAAATTCGGAGCGCAGAAAAAAAACACGACCGTTCGCTTTGAAGCTCTCCTTGGACAACCAATATAAAAATCAACAATCAGCTCCGAATTCGAGTTCCCATATGACCAATAAAGCATTTAAAAGAGCGTTGCCTACCAGCAATATATTCCCTATAACCGTTTATACTTTCCAATTTACGACCATTCGGCCCATTTTTATAACCGTTACTCGTAGAGTAACAGGGTATACTAGATTCTTTGAAAAGTATGTAACAGGCAGAAGGAAGCGTTTCCGACCATATAAAGTATATATATTCTTGATCAGGATCAATAGCCGAGTCGATCTGGCCATGTAGGTCTGTCCGTCCGCCTGTCCGTCCGTCTGTCCGTCCGTCTGTCAGTCTGTCCGTCCGTATGAACGTCGAGATCTCAGGAACTACAAAAGCTAGAAAGTTGAGATTAAGCATACAGACTCCAGAGACATAAAAGCAGCGCAAGTTTGTAGATTTATGTTGCCACGCCAACTCTAACCCCCACAAACCGCACAAAACTGCCACGCCCACACTTTTAAAAAATGTTTTGATTTTTTTCACATTTTTGTATTGATCTTGTAAATTTCTATCTATTTGCCAAAAAAACTTTTTGCCACGCCCACTCTAACGACCACAAACCGCCCAAAGCTGCTATGCCCACACTTTTAAAAAATGTTTTGATATTTTTTCATTTTTGTATTGGCCTTGTAAATTTCTATCGATTTGCGGAAAAACTTTTTGCCACGCCCACAAACCGCCCAAAGCTGCCACGCCCACACTTTTAAAAAATGTTTTGTTATTATACCCGTAACTCGTAGAGTAAAAGGGTATACTAGATTCGTTGAAAAGTATGTAACAGGCAGAAGGAAGCGTTTCCGACCATATAAAGTATATATATTCTTGATCAGGATCAATAGCCGAATCGATCTGGCCATGTCCGTCTGTCCGTCCGTCTGTCCGTCCGTATGAACGTCGAGATCTCAGGAACTACTAAAGCTAAAAAGTTGAGATTAAGCATACAAACTCCAGGGACATAGAAGCAGCGCAAGTTTGTCGATTCATGTTGCCACGCCCACTCTAACGCCCACAAACCGCCCAAAACTGCAACGCCCACTTTTTTGAAAAATGTTTTGAAATTTTTTCATTTTTGTATTAGTCTTGTAATTTTCTATCTATTTACCAAAAAACTTTTTGCCACGCCCACTCTAACGCCCACAAACCGCCCAAAACTGCCACGCCCACACTTTTGAAAAATGTTTTGAAATTTTTTCATTTTTGTATTAGTCTTGTAATTTTCTATCGATTTACCAAAAAACTCTTTGCCACGCCCACTCTAACGCCCTCAAACCGCCTAAAGCTGATACGCCCACACTTTTGAAAAATGTTTTGATATTTTTTCATTTTTATATTGGTCTTGTGAATTTCTATCGATTTGCCAAGAAACGTTCTGCCACGCCCACTATAACGCCTACAAACCGCCAAAAACTGTGTTTAAGACTCTCCTTTTCCCTTCCACTAGCTGAGTAACGGGTATCAGATAGTCGGGGAACTCGACTATAGCGTTCCCTCTTGTTTTTGTATTAGTCTTGTAAATTTCTATCAATTTGGCAAAAAACTTTTTGCCACGCCCACTCTTACGCCCACAAACCGCCCAAAGCTGCCACGCCCACACTTTTAAGAAATGTTTTGATATTATTTCATTTTTGTATTGGCCTTGTAAATTTCTATCGATTTGCGGAAAAACCTTTTTGCCACTCCCACTCTAACGCCCACAAACCGCCCAAAGCTGCCACGCCCACACTTTTGAAAAATGTTTTGATATATTTTAATTTTTGTATTAGTCTTGTAAATTTCTATTAATTTGCCAAAAAACTTTTAGCCATGCCCACTCTAACGCCCACAAACCGCCAAAAACTGTCAGTGTTGAAGACTCTCCTTCGCACTTCCTCTAGCTGAGTAACGGGTATCAGATAGTCGGGGAACTCGACTATAGCGTTCTCTGTTGTTTTGATTAGCCCCGGTCTTTTTTTTTTTGCATTTAGACAAAGATCTTTTATTTCTGGTTTGGTTGTCTTCAAGTAAAATCCCAAAGCTTAAAGACGCAGCCTTTGAACCAATTCCCTTCTGTATTAAAATACTTTTGTTTAAGAGGTGAAAAACCCCTTAAAGTATATATAAGTTAACACGAGCAAGTCGGAGGGGTGCAACGACCCGCCGAAATGACATCCAAGACCGGATGCGCCAACAATAACATCGACAACGCTGAGCCAGCCCAGTAACGCATTTACTTTACTTTAGCGAAAGCGATGTGCAAGATGTGCGCGCTGCACAACAACTGTGAAAGGCAACACACAAACAACAAGAGAAAACGCTATAGTCGAGTTCCTCGACTATCTAATACCCGTTACTCAGCTAGTGGCAGTGCAAAGGAGTGAAGACTCTCTGACCCGCACTGACAGTTTTTGGCGCACTGATAGAAATTTTCAGGACTAATACAAAAATATCAAAACATTTTTCAAAAGTGTGGGCGTTAGAGTGGGCGTGGCCACATGAATCGACAAACTTGCGCTGCGCCTATTACTCTGGAGTCTGTATGCTTATCTCAACTTTCTAGATTTTGTAGTTCTTGAGATCTCAGCGTTCATACGGACGGACAGACAGACGGACAGACAGACGGACAGATAGACGGACGGACAGACGGACATGGCCAGATTGACTTGGCTATTGATCCTGATCAAGAATATATATACTTTATATGGTCGGAAACGCTTCCTTCTGCCTGTTACATACTTTTAACGAATCTAGTATACCCATTTTCTATACGAGTACCGGGTATAATTACTCTACGAATAACGGGTATAAAAATATCTTATACAAAAGCAAAACAACGCTGCCCAAGGAACAGTGAAAACCGCTGCAAATCAACTGTAAACAGCTAAACCAACCACAGCCAGAGGATAAACGGATCAACCAGCTACCGTCTTCGCTGCATTTTAAAAACCAATATACCAATATCACATGTAAGTGAGATCTTTATTTTCAATCTACCTCTTTTAACGTCCAGCAGGCATGTGTGCCATTTTTTGAAAAAAAAAATTCACATAACAAATAACGAAACAAGAGAGAACGCTATAGTCGAGTTCCCCAACTATCTGATACCCGTTACTCAGCCAGTGTAAGTGCGAAGGACAGTTTTTGGCGGTTTGTGGGCGTTAGAATGGGCGTGGCCAAAAGTTTTTTGGCAAATAGATAGAAATTTACAAGACTAATACAAAAATGAAAAAATATCAAAACATTTTTCAAAAGTGTGGGCGTGGCAGCTTTGGTCGGTTTGTGGACGTTAGAGTGGGCGTGGCAAAAAGTTTTTTTGCAAATCGTTAGAAATTTTCAAGACCAATACAAAAATGAAAAAATATTAAAACCTTTTTCAAAAGTGTGGGCGGTGCAGTTTTGGGCGGTTTGTGGGCGTTAGAGTGGGCGTGGCAAAAAGTTTTTTTGCAAATCGATAGAAATTTACAAGACCAATACAAAAATGAAAATATATTAAAACATTTTTCAAAAGTGTGGGCGTCGCAGTTTTGGGCGGTTTGTGGGCGTTAGAGTGGGCGTGGCAGCATGATTCGACAAACTTGCGCTGCGTCTATGTCCCTGGAGTCTGTATACTTTCTCAACTTTCTAGCTTTTGTAGTTCCTGAGATCTCGACGTTCATACGGACAGACAGACGGACAGACGGACGGACAGACGGACATGGCCAAATCGACTCGGCTATTGATCCTGATCAAGAATATATATACTTTATATGGTCGGAAACGCTTCCTTCTGCCTGTTACATACTTTTCAACGAATCTAGTATACCCTTTTACTCTACGAGTAACGGGTATAAAAAAGAGTGATTACAAATTAAAGTTCAGGTATAGTGATTTTCATTTACAAATTGCTTAAAAAAATTAAGAAGGAAAATAAAGTCTTTCCTAAAAGTTAATTCTTTCTCATACAAATTATAAAATAAACAAGAGAGAACGCTATAGTCGAGTTCCCCGACTATCTGATACCCGTTACTCAGCTAGTGGAAGGGAAAAGGAGAGTCTTAAACACAGTTTTTGGCGGTTTGTAGGCGTTATAGTGGGCGTGGCAGAACGTTTCTTGGCATATCGATAGAAATTCACAAGACCAATATAAAAATGAAAAAATATCAAAACATTTTTCAAAAGTGTGGGCGTATCAGCTTTGGGCGGTTTGAAGGCGTTAGAGTGGGCGTGGCAAAGAGTTTTTTGGTAAATCGATAGAAAATTATAAGACTAATACAAAAGTGAAAAAATTTCAAAACATTTTTCAAAAGTGTGGGCGTGGCAGTTTTGGGCGGTTTGTGGGCGTTAAAGTGGGCGTGGCAAAAAGTTTTTTGGTAAATAGATAGAAAATTACAAGACTAATACAAAAATGAAAAAATTTCAAAACATTTTTCAAAAATGTGGGCGTGGCAGTTTTGGGCGGTTTGTGGGCGTTAGAGTGGGCGTGGCAACATGAATCAAAGAACTTGCGCTGCTTCTATGTCCCTGGAGTTTGTATGCCTAATCTCAACTTTCTAGCTTTAGTAGTTCCTGAGATCTCGACGTTCATACGGACGGACAGACGGACGGACAGACGGACAGACGGACGGAAAGACGGACATGGCCAGATCGACTCGGCTATTGATCCTGATCAAGAATATATATAATTTATATGGTCGAAGCCGCTTCCTTCTGCCTGTTACATACTTTTCAACGAATCTAGTATACCCTTTTACTCTACGAGTAACGGGTATGAAAATCACAAACGTATCATTGTCCGATGTATAGAAACAGTGACGAAAACAACGACATAACAAAGACATAACAAATAACAACCAGCAAGGGGGTTACATTGACGGTACTGAGACCGAAGAAGATATAGAATTAAAAAACTTAATGGACGGCCTTACATACAAAGTAAAAATGGTTAACGATCAAGAATTTCAAAATCGACATCACGAACAGGCGAAAACCTTAGGTACCATTAGTAATAAAGATGTAATTAGACTCATGGAAGCGGCCGCGGCAAAAACTATTCTCAGACAAGCTTAAAGAGGTTGAGAATAGGCAGAGAATAAATGATGGTGGACTCTTAGTGGTATACGAGCAAATACCACATAACGCAGATATTCGTTTTAATGAACCACTAGACTTGGTAAAGTCTGTACCAAGTTTTAACGGAAAGCAAGATGAGTATGTGGCATGGCGAACCGCAACAGTTAACGCCTACGAAATCTACAAACCGTATTCGGGTAGCTCTAGAACCTACCAGGCCGTAGGAATCATTCGTAACAAGGTAATAGGCCCCGCGGGAGTAATGCTTACGTCACATAATACAGTACTAAATTTCGATGCTATAATAGCTAGAATGGACGCATATGCAGAACAAAATCCAATTGAGGTAACGCAGCAACAAATGGTTACTATGCGAACTATGAGAACTTCCCTAATGAGTTTTTATAATGAGATTGAGAGAAAGCTAACTCGTATTATTAGTAAGACTTTGTTGTCTTATGACCCAAAAACTGCCGCTATTTTAAATAATAGATAGAATAGAACGGCAGGACGCTTTGACCGCTTTTGTGACCTGGTTAAAAAAATCAGTCCGACATGTAGTTCTCTCAGCTGCGCCCAAAGATTTGCCATCAGCATTGGCCGAGGCTCAACGGGCAGAGTCTTGCAATGAACGAGCCTGGTTCGTTGCAAGCTTTAATAAAAATGTAGAAGAAAAATCTTACAATTCGGAAAACCGTCGCCAGGGTAACCGTTTTCATAACACCCCACAAGGTAATAACCACAATAACTCCCAGGAAGCTTTCCAGAGAAACCAAAACAATAATGCACCGGGCACTAGTAATCAAGTTAAAGGCTCTCAATTTTTTTAAAAACCAGGGACATAAAAGCCAAATGTAACAGAACTGTCCACTCTTTAAAAAATAAAAAGCCTCATGAAATAGTTAACGATATTCCACCAGATCTTGTGGGCACAATAAGAGACAAGATCAATGAGGCTCAAGAGAAAACACTTAGGTATTCAAATGCACACAAAGGCAATAAGCAGTACCAAGTAGGTGAAAAAGTCTGTTTAAAAACCAACAGACGCCTGGGTACCAAATTAACGCCACTCTGCTCAGAAGAGGCTGATCTGGGCACGACAGTGCTTATTAAAGGGAGGGTGGTCCAAAAGGACAACCTTCGGTAGGAGAGTTCCCAATATTATATTTTGTATAACATTTTTTATAATTTCATCTTTAGTGTTTGTTACTCTCTATATTTTATATTCTTCGCACTTAGGGTAGGAAACTTTAAAAATCGAGACCTATTGTACTTTTTAATAAAATTTCCGAAGCCTTTGTAAACTTGTAGAAAAATAAGAGTATTCCCGGTACAGCATAAAAATAGAATCTTAGATTTCGAAGACGGTAGCACGGTCGCCGTCAAAGACTGCAATGTATCAACGATAAATATCACCGACGAAAAGGGAATAAGCCGGATAATATCTGGAACTTACCTGGTAACATATACCGAAAAAATTAAAATAAACGTAAATAAATAAATTTACGTCAACAATATAGGAACATTAAAGAAGAAAGCCGCAGTTTCAGCCATGGCTAAGTAAACGTTCTGACACATCTAGAGCGCTTTAGTCTGTCATCAACTCACGGAATGAGCGTTAAAAGTCTGCACCACATCAACCACCTTCAATCCCGACTGCCATCAGGCAACACCTGGTGAACTGGAGTGGGCGGAGTTGTTGTCCAAGATAATTTGGTTTCTGACGTCGTTGTTGTTGCTGTTGCGGCTGCTGCTGATGAGTTCCTCCAGAAATGAAATGTCACGGGATCGACTTCAATTTCGCACTTTATTACAACACTTGTAAATTAAGACTAACTTAAAACTAACATTGGGAATGCCGCGGGACCGCGGAGTGGTGAATACCTTGCGGGAAGGAGGGAGAGCGAGAGGAGAGAAGGAGAGCGCGAGGAGAGAAGGAGAGCGCGAGCAGCGGTGCTTGCGAGCCGTGGAGGAGCTTGGAGTACAAGCATTGGCCGCTTACACTGCCGCTCAACTGTTTGCGCCCTTCTGGCGTGAACATTCTCCCCCCCCCTTGCGTAGGCAAAGGTATCCCTGGCCGGCTAGACAGCAGGATCGGCCTCTTCATTCCGTGCACGCTCCAGAAACGGTCCATCCGAACACCGTGTTCTGCGCGACGGGCAACCCATCCTCAATCTTTAGGAACCCCGGTTGGATCAGATTGGCATATACATCTGATCCCAACACGAGGGAGATGGTGGCCTGCCGGTGGAAGCGCTCGTCCGCGAGACGAACACCGTCAAACTTGGCCCTTGCGGCGTCGCTCAGAGCTCGGATGGGTGTCCGGATCCTTAGGCTGGGTTCGATCTTCAGGACGACGTTGAGTCGGAAGGTGCTTGTTCGGGACCGGAGTGTCACCGAGCAGACCTCGTCGTCTCCAAGCCGTGTGATGGGCAGCCGCCAACGACCGGTCGATGCTGCTCCCCGGCATGCATGGGTCGATCATGGCCCCGGTCTCGAAAGTCTTCGAGCCCGTGTCCAGCACGACGACGGCTGTAGGCAGGATGGGGACAGCCTTCTGCTGCCCTGTTGCCACCGACGGAGACGCGACGGAGACCTTCGGACGCGGGCGATTGTTGGCGACTGGGGCTGGTGGCGGAGTGCGGGAAATCCGGACCGGACGAGGTGCAGCGGGATGGCGCTCTCTGCGCGTCGGAGCTGGTAGCCGGGGTCGGAGCGGGGAGGACCTCGTGCATGTGGAGTAGTGTGTGGTGGTCTCCTCCACACTTCTTGCATCCGTCTTGGCTGCGGCAGTCTCCTCCTGAGTGCTGATGGGCGAGGCAGTTCGAGCATTACTTATTAATAAGTACTGCCCGAAGGCGCTTTTCAGCGCTCAGTTTGTGGAACCTCTTGCACTTCCGAAGAGGATGGATTCCAGAGCAGACTCGGCAGCGGTAGGATTTAATACCTCGAGTACTTCTGCTCTCCAACGACTGGGTGGCACGAGGACGAGGAGCCATTATTGTAGGAAGTGAATAGTAAGTCTGCCAATAAAAGAAATAAAAAGCTTAGTATGAGCCGACTACTATTTGGGCCCCGGAATGGGGGAAGTGCCCTAATCCCTAGGAACGGAGGACTCTTTGTCCTCCATCGGTAGAAGAATAACCTTGTGGATAGGGCGTTTTATGGTGCCGCGAGACGTACGGATCTCAACGACTCGAATGCGGTCGTCGGCTCCTGGAAAGGCAGAAACGATTCTGCCGAGCCGCCATTCGTTCGGTGGTAGATTGTCCTCCTTGACAACTACCATATCGTCGGCTTGGAGGTTCCTGGTCGGAAATTGCCATTTGTTTCGTTTATGGAGTTCTTTAAGATACTCCTCTTTCCACCGTGCACTAAACTGCTGATGTTGTGCCTTGAGGTGTTGCCATCGATTTATTATCGACTTGGCTTCGCCCTTTATCTCGGGTTCCGCCGTGGAAAGCAACGGCCCTCCAATGAGGAAATGGCCTGGTGTGAGGGCCAGCAAATCTGAGGGATCTTCGGACATAGGGGAGAGGGGTCTAGAGTTGAGGCAAGCCTCAATCTTAGCGAGAAGCGTCGCCAGCTCCTCAAATGTGTATTTGCGGGCTGACGTCGATTTAAGGAACAGGGTTTTGAAGCTTTTCACCCCTACTTCCCACAAACCCCCCATATGTGGAGCCCCTGGTGGGATGAACCGCCATACGAGTCCCTGATGGCTATATGCATCAGTCACGGACTCTTTGGTAGCTTGGAGAAAGTCCCTGGAAATCAAAGTTGCCGCCCCCACAAAGGTCTTACCATTATCCGAATGGACCCGCTGAGGACAACCGCGCCTTGCTACGAAACGAGCAAAGGCCGCTAGAAATTTCTCGGTTGTTAGATCGGAAGTAAGTTCCAAATGGATAGCCTTCGTGGAAAAGCACACAAACACACAAACATATCCCTTCGTTATGAGACACGCTCTCCCTGTATAATTTTTTATTTCGAAAGGGCCGGCATAGTCGACCCCCGTGTAGGTGAACGCCCTCGAGAAGGAGACTCTATTTGTCGGGAAATCGCCCATCAGCTGTGTTTGGAGTCTCTTCTTGTAAATCGTGCAAATCTTACACGGATTGACCACAGCCTTTACCAGATTCTTGATTTTAGGAATCCAATACTTCGATCGGATCAGGCGTACGATCAATTGACTACCGCCATGGAGAGTAATCTGGTGGGTAAATTGGACGATGAGGCGCGACAGTCTACAGTCATAGGGGAGAATAATCGGATGACGTTCAACATATTGCAGGGTTTTAAAGGCAGTGAGACGGCCGCACGCCCTTAAAAGGCCGTGTTGGTCAATGAACGGGAACAAATTCACCAAAGGACTTGACACTGGAAGAGGCCTTTTCTCGATCAAATGCTGAAGCTCTTGGCCATATGCTCTGCGCTGCGCAATGGAGGTCAGAGTTCGTTCCGCCTCCCGGATCTCTTCACTTGTAGGGCGTGAATTGGGCAAGAACGAACCTTTGCGGCAGCGTTTAAGGAAGCGTTGAACATAGACCAGAACTAGCAGGGCCTTGTCCAATTTGGAGAAACGTTCGAGAAAGTCGATAAACGGGGCCTTGACAAAATGCACTTTGACCGCGCGCTGTTCTAGCTCTGTCACTGGAAGAGTGTCGCTTTGTGCTAGCCATAGCTCTCGTGGCCCTTGCAGCCACTCTGGTCCGTGCCACCAGAGATGGTTTTCTGCCAATTCATGTAGGGATACGCCTCGACTGGCTAGATCGGCGGAGTTTTGTTCTGAGCGAACGTGTGCCCAACAGTCGACTGGCGTCGCCTGCGTGATCTTGGCAACTCTGTTGGCCACAAATGTGGTCCAGTTGCACGCAGGCTTTCGTAGCCAGGCTAAGACGATTGTGGAATCTGTCCAGCAGCGGATATCTGAACTGGCGCTGGGCATGTGCGGAAGGATTGCTGTCACGATTTCGGTTAACAGCACGGCACCACAGAGCTCTAGCCGAGGAAGGGAGACGGTTTTTACCGGGGCCACTCGTGTTTTGGCTGTAAGCAGGCGAGTCAGGATCTTTTGCCCCATCTCGACGCGGATGTATATAGCCGCTCCATAGGCTCTCTGAGACGCGTCACAGAAACCGTGGTGCTCTATGATTACCTCAGGCTGGTACCAGATCCATCTCGAAACGCGGATCTGGTTGAGGTCGGAATACTCGTCTAAAAACGATTGCCACCGCTGACTCATTTCAAGGGGAAGCTTATCGTCCCAGCCTAAGTTCTGCAACCAAATCTCCTGCATGAACATTTTTGAACGGATTATGAACGGCGCGAGCCACCCGGCAGGATCGAACAACCTAGCGATTTGGGACAAAACTTCTCGCTTTGTATAGGAGGGTTCCACAACTATTTCGGGGGGAACGAAATAGAATTCGTCGGACTGTGCCCTCCACCGAATACCGAGCGTCTTGGCCGTGCTTTCGGCATCGATGTCAAGGAACTCGCTATGAAGGAGGTGTTCGGCCGGGACGTCTTTAAGGACGCTTTTGTTGTTTGAGGTCCACTTTCTTAGCGGAAACCCGGAGGCACTTAGGGCTGCTTGCAACTCTCGAATCGAACTTTGGGCTTCGTTTACGGAATTCGCCCCTGCCAGAACGTCGTCGACGTACATGTGCTGCTGGATGATGCGGCTGGCATTTGGAAATGGCGCTTGGATATCCTCTGCCAGCTGTTGCAAGACTCGAATGGCGAGGAAGGGGGCGCAGTTGACCCCGAAGGTAACTGTTTTTAGTTCAAAGTCTCGGATATCTCCTTCCTTGTTTCGGAACAGAATTCTTTGAAACGGGGTATGTTTTGGATCGACCCAGATCTGACGATACATTTTCGTAATGTCTGCACTGAAGACGTATTGAAAATAACGCCATTTCAGGACCTGGATCGTTAGATCGGATTGTAAGACTGGACCAGCATGAAGGATATCATTTAAGCTGGTCCCATTTGCCGACGGACTTGAAGCGTTGAATACAACGCGAAGCTTTGTAGTGGTGCTTTCGGGCTTAACTACCGCGTGATGAGGAAGATGATACGAGGGAGAATTGTGAGTCGGCGGAACTTCTTTCATATGACCCAGATCCAGGTACTCCTGGATCACGCTGTCATATTGCTCTTTTAAGGGAAAGTCTCTTTTTAAACGATTTTCGTTTCTAAGAAACTGAGCTAACGCAATGGACCTTGAATATCCTAAATCGGAACCGGTATTCTCGGGGTCCCGGAACGGGAGCGTCACCACGTACCTCCCGCTTGCGTCTTTTGTTGTTGTTTGGAGGAAGTTCCTTTCACAATAGGAGTCCGACTCTTTTACCATCTTTACTGGTAGATCCTCCACCTCCCAGAACTTGCTGAGAAGCGTGTCGAGCGAATCAGGGTCGCCTATTTGGTGCACCTGGGTCGTGAAGGATGCGACCCGTTTCGGCTTACCCTTGGAAATCGGCCCCGTTAGCACCCACCCGAAAATAGTTTCTTGGCCCAGGAGCGAACCGCAAATATTTTGTCGGGTGCCATCCATCATTATGGATGGTAGAATGTCAGCCCCGATCAGTACATCAATTTTAGAGCTCTCAAAAAAGGTAGGATCTGCCCAGCGGAGTGCGGGCAGGTCCTTCAAAGAATTCCGAGGGATCGGATAGGAGGGCGGTTTGCCTGAGAGCTCCAGAAGGACGTACGCTTCAGTGTCTAACTGTAGACCTGGCTTAGTAGGAGAGCGAATCCCGAAGTGACACAGCTTCGAGGATTTCGCGGAGACCGAATGATTTAACCCGGAGACTTGGGTCTGGGTGTTGCGGAATGGCAACTTGATGAGGTTGAACAGGCGCTCTGAAATGAACGTCGCCTCGGATCCCGAGTCGATTAAGGCTCGGGCTCGGTAGTTCGTCCCCAAATGGCACACGTCAATGATCGCTGTGCTCAGTAGGACGGCTGAAGTGCCGGACGCGAAAAAAGTTTGCACCGCTGAGGTGCTTGCCGATGCATTTTTTGCTGGAGGGTCTCGGAGGTTGCTGTGTAGGGGGCGAGGTTGAGGAACTCGCATTTTCGGAATTTGGGGGGCTGCGATGCAGCAGCGTATGGTGCCTGCCCTTACATGTAAAGCAGCTGTGTGTGCTTGTGCAGTCGCGTAGCTGGTGACCTCTGGCAAAACAATTCAGACATAGCTGCTTCTTTTTTATTTAGCCGGAGCGTGAGTCAACAGACATTTGAAGAAAACGCGGGCACAATCTGACCGGATGGTTCTCCTTAGAACATAAGTCACACCCTTTCTGTTTCGTGCTGACCTTTGTCTCGAAGGATTGAAGCCTTTTTGGAACTGCCTGAGTCGGTTTCATATCTTCGATGGCTTCCAATGTCCGATACCTTTCAATTCTTCCCAAGCTGGGATCTCGGATTTGGCAGTTAGCGACTGTTCCCATAAGGACAGGGTCTGCTTGGGCAGTTTGCTCGCGCAAAGGAAAACCAAGAGACAATCCCAGTTTTCTGTGGATACCTGGGAATGCGCTAGTGCTGTTAAACACCCCTGAATCGTGGATTGTAGCTCTTTCAAAGCATGACCAGATTCTTGCGAAATTGAACTCAAGTTAAAAAGGAGCTTGAGCTGGCTGTTGACTAAAAGTCGCTTGTTTTGGAACCGATCTCGAAGCGCCTCCCACGCTGAAGCAAAACCATCATTCGTGAGAGGAGATTTCGCCACGATGGCTTTTGCTTCGCCACTTGTTTTCGTTAGGAGATGGAATAGCTTCTCGACCGGAGTTAGCCTGGGGTTGTTTACGTAAATTGCCGTGAATAGGTCCCGGAAAGTGGGCCATCGAAGACTTCCGTGTCGCATGGGGGTAAGCGGCAGCCGGACGAAATTAGCGGCTGAGAGGGTGCTTGCGCGACTTGAGGCGTTGCTCTGTCGATTGTTTCGCCAATTTGTGCTGCACATGACTCGTATACTGAATAGCAGTAGTCATATTTGGCCTGGAGAATAGACACTGTGTCGAGGGATCCTTCTTGGGCCATTAGGTCAGAGCATGTTTCGTACTCTCTTTCCACTTTGTCCCATAAGGCTCGCACCTGTTGCAGACGGACTTGTAACGTGTGTAGGGACGGAGAGGCTTGATCAGGAGTGTTGATCTTCGCTTCGAAAAGGCTTACGCGATCGCTGACGGCGATTGCTCAAATTTATAAAAAAAAACTATGAATTGCAATTTCTAGAGAAATAGCTAAAAAAAAGCTACCAGCTGGAGTCTGGATAATAGCCAATGATTTATAAAAAATCGCTACCGATTGGAAATCCCGAAAAAAATAGCTAATATATAGAAAATAGCTATAAATTGGAATTTATGGAAAAATAGCTAAATAATAGCTTCCAGATGCAGTCTGGGTAATAGCCAATAATTTATAAAAAATCGCTACCGACTTGAGATCCCGAAAAAAACAATAGCTAATATATAGAAAATAGCTATAAATTTGAATTTATGGAAAAAAATAGCTAAAAAATAGCTAACGAATAGAGTTCGGATGATAGCTAATAATTTATAAAAATACCGGATTTAGGACCACAACGAAAAATCGCGACAAACGGATGCGAAACATAAACACCAACAAAAAAACCAACAAACACGCCAAAAAGCCAAGTTGGGAGGCTGATAACTTTGGGTGGAACTGATAAATAATTATTTTAATTTAGGAACCAGAAATAGCTTGTAAAAAATTATTATTTGGCTTAAATAATTATTAAATAATCGGGTCCGTTTTTTTTTTTAAATTTTGTCGTCGGACTTATTTATTTTATTTTATGTTTCGATTATAGGGTATTCTTTTGTCGCTATGCGCCGGTTTTTGTCAGGGCAATAAAGAACAAAGAGGAGACGAAAGAACTTGCACTTGGCAAGCCTATGTAAGTCGCGACTGTGTATATGTATGTATGTATTATTTGGAGTTTAAACATATATATGCAATGTAATAACGGAAGAAACAAGTCAGGTTTTATTTTATTCTGTATGTCGAGATTTGTGTTTTATTTTGAGCCAAGAGATAAAAATTGTTCTCAGTTCGCATTCGATGTTATTTATTATTTTTGGTAATATATTTATTTTGTGTATTAAACTGGCTAAATCTATGGAGTGATTTTTATATATGTAAGTTATCCAACCCGTAAACATAGCACTCTATCCCAGTTTATAAACAAATTTTAAATCTCAATCTAGGCGGCATTTCCTTTGTCTTTGTTTTTGTCATTGCCTTTGCCAGCGCTTAGCTCCCCGCTAAGATAAACAATCAAACTCCAAAAAAACACAGCTTCCGCTTGGAGACC
The DNA here is from genome assembly GCF_016746365.2 of Drosophila yakuba. Classification (NCBI taxonomy): domain Eukaryota; kingdom Metazoa; phylum Arthropoda; class Insecta; order Diptera; family Drosophilidae; genus Drosophila; species Drosophila yakuba. Next base: position 1,511,131 of record NC_052530.2, on the reverse strand, counting down.
AAACCATGGTCAACTTATTGCGCTTCAATCAAACTGCATCGGTCAGCATAATTGAATTTCACAATGCAGAGAAATAATTTCAGCATCAAGCTTTTATTCTAAACATAATTGAAAGTTCAAGAAGTTTCCAAAGAAAAGCTTCTGGCCGAGGTTGAATGGATCAGGATTTAGAATCTAACAGTCAGTCTGTTTCGGGATCGGATCGAGAACGATCTAAGATAAAATCAGATAATAGTGTCTTGTAATATTGTTTATGTGGAAAAGTTTATCACCAATAAATTTATTAAAATATAAAAATAAAATATTTTTTTAAATAATTTTTTAACATCAATTTTAATTGGCGCCCAACGTGGGGCCGTGTCATTTAAAAGTTCTAAATAAATATTAACGATAATAAGTTAAATATAAAACGGAACTCGCGCCGCCAACAACCCATATTTTTAGAGGAAAAATTAAAACATCCTCATTAATCCAACGACATTTAACTACTGTGACAGTGATCGTGGAAAAACTTAATTGGAAATTAATTAATGCAATAATCCAATTAAGAAGTTAAAACAAGAGAGACCCGTTACTCAGCTAGTGGAAGGGAGAAGGAGAGTCTTAAACACAGTTTTTGGCGGTTTGTAGGCGTTATAGTGGGCGTGGCAGAAAGTTTTTTGGCAAATCGATAGAAATTTACAAGACTAATACAAAAATGAAAAAATTTCAAAACATTTTTCAAAAGTGTGGGCGTAGCAGCTTTGGGCGGTTTGTGGGCGTTAGAGTGGGCGTGGCAAAAAGTTTTTTTTTCAAATCCATAGAAATTTACAAGACCAATACAAAAATGAAAAAATTTCAAAACATTTTTCAAAAGTGTGGGCGTGGCAGTTTTGGGCGGTTTGTGGGCGTTAGAGTGGGCGTGGCAGCATGATTCGACAAACTTGCGCTGCGTCTATGTCCCTGGAGTCTGTATACTTAATCTCAACTTTCTAGCTTTTGTAGTTCCTGAGATCTCGACGTTCATACGGACAGACGGACAGACAGACGGACGGACAGACGGACATGGCCAGATCGACTCGGCTACTGATCCTGATCAAGAATATATATACTTTATATGGTCGGAAACGCTTCCTTCTGCCTGTTACATACTTTTCAACGAATCTAGTATACCCTTTTACTCTACGAGTAACGGGTATAAAAAAAAAGGTGGACTGAATACTTAATACGAATTACAAGAACACGATACTAAACAGAACTCAACAAAAACCGAACTCTACCAAACCAGAACTCAACAAGAAAAAGAAATGAAACCAAACCAAAAACTATAACCAAAATATTCAAAAAAATATATAATAAACAAGAGAGAACGCTGTAGTCGAGTTCCCCGACTATCTGATACCCGTTACTCAGCTAGTGTAAGTGCGAAGGACAGTTTTTGGCGGTTTGTGGGCGTTAGAGTGGGCGTGGCAAAAAGTTCTTTTGCAAATCGTTAGAAATTTTCAAGACCAATACAAAAATGAAAAAATATTAAAACATTTTTCAAAAGTGTGGGCGTCGCAGTTTTGGGCGGTTTGTGGGCGTTAGAGTGGGCGTGGCAGCATGATTCGACAAACTTGCGCTGCGTCTATGTCCCTGGAGTCTGTATACTTAATCTCAACTTTCTAGCTTTTGTAGTTCCTGAGATCTCGACGTTCATACGGACAGACGGACAGACAGACGGACGGACAGACGGACATGGCCAGATCGACTCGGCTACTGATCCTGATCAAGAATATATATACTTTATATGGTCGGATACGCTTCCTTCTGCCTGTTACATACTTTTCAACGAATCTAGTATACCCTTTTACTCTACGAGTAACGGGTATAAAAATCAACACCAAGAAGGAAGGAAGAGCAAAGGGCCATCCCCCGCCACAGCTGAATACAAAAAATTTTTTTGAAGGAAGACCCCAACAGATCTGAAGGAAGAATACAACGGAAAGTATCGTGAGCAGAATAAAATAATTTTAAGTCTTTAAACAATTTAATAAAACAAGATCAGGATATACAAAATACTATAAAGTATAAAAAAGAAAAAAATTTAAAATCTATTTAAACCATTAATATAAGAAAACAATCTGCAAAATTTAATAAAAAGTTTTGAAGATTTAAATTTAACAATGGCAACCGGAGGTTCAGCACCAATACTCTCTGCGGGCGGGATATCCAACGCCAGCAATCTGACGATGGAGTTAATTAACCGATTAATAAGTGTACAATTGAGTGAAGTAACCAGAAAAATTGAAGGGATAGAAGGGCATATAATCGCTAGCAAAAATGTAGTGGAAGATTATAAAATCCAAACAGTCGACCCAACTATAAATTGTGAAACTACCCTAGAGGTTGTTAAATCTTTACCAAAATTCACAGGAGAAATAACCCAATATGTAGGCTGGAGAGAAGCGGCAGAAACTGCCATGAGTCTATACAAAATTCAAAGCGAACAATATTTTATCGCTTTAACAATTCTACGTAATAAAATCATGGGAGCAGCACATGATGCTCTAACTAACCATGGTACAGTTTTAAACTTTCAAGCAATTCTTTCCAGATTGGATTTTATTTATAACGATAAAAGACCAATCCATATTCTCGAATCAGAATTAAGCATCCTTAGGCAGGGACGTATGACCATTACAGAATTCTACAACGAGGTAAACAAGAAAATGACATTACTGATAAATAAAACCATAATGACATATGGAAAAGACAGCGAAATAACCAAAGAAACAAATAAAACAATTAGGAGCAACGCTCTTAGAATTTTTATTTCTGGATTGAACGGTTCAATCTCAGAAACACTATTTTCTCTAAACCCACCAGACTTGCCAAATGCTTTGGCAAAGTGTCAAGAATTAGAGTCTAACATCTTTCGAGCCCAATTTGCAAATAGGTATTATGGATTTAGGAATGAAAATAAAGGTCAGGGAAACAACTTAAGATTTAATACAGTTAATTCCAGACAGAATAATAATAATAACAACAATAATAATATTAATTATAATAATAATAATAACAGAATGAATAATAACTGGAATAACAACCTGAATAATAATTGGCCGCAAAACGGGAACTTTGGGCAAAATAATAATTGGAATTCAAATAACAATTCTAAGGTACAACCCCCACCAGAACCAATGGAAGTCGAAAGTTTCATAAAGTATCAAAATCGTCCGAATAATAATTACTATCGTCCGAGTAATAATTACAATAGGGGGTATAATAATAACAGACAGAATTATAATAATTTTGCACAAAGATATAATTATAATCATAACCAAGCTCAAAAAATTGAACCACAAATCCCATTAAAAAGGGAAGCAACTGGGACAGTAAGTCAACCAGCCCAGAAAGGTATGAGAATAAATAACATTGATGAGGATCATTTTTTAAATCAAGGTCCTACAGAGGAATGCCTCATATAACAAGAATAGACAGAAATACAAAAAAACAACTAAAAATATTAATTGACACAGGAGCCTCTTCTTGCTATATCAAAAAAGGAATTTATAAAAATAAAAAAGAATTACCAATTTACAAGAGAGTATCAACAGTTCATGGATACTCAATTATAAAATATTACCATATACTAACAATATTTGAAGCGAAACATATATTTTATGAAATAGAAGGTTTGGAATCCGACTTATTAATTGGGTACAATCTATTAAGGAAAATTGGAGCTAAAATAGATGTAGAAAAAGGTATTCTTGAATATAATGGAAAAAAGGAAAAACTAGAATGTTATGACAATGAAGAGAAAAACGATTTGTGTTTAATTGGAGAAAATAATACTCTTCCATTAAAAGAATATATTATAAAGAAATACTTTTGCAATCAAATAGAATATAAAACTGAATCAGTTATTGCAGAAAGAAGTAGTTATAGCTGGAGATCTTATAATCTCGAGCACGCAGACGATGTTAATTCTGTCAAATTACAATTGAAAAGTTTTGGATTAAAAAATCCTGAACACGCCGACGATGTTATTTCCGTCAAATTACAAAGCTTAGGATCAAAAAATCCTGATCACTCCGACGTTGAATTATCCGTCAACAATAAAACTAATAGTTTGGGATCCACAAATCCTGAACACGCCGTCGTTGAATTTTCCGACAAAGAAAAAATTCATAATCTAATAATAAATTGAAATCAACTGAAAAATTTCGAAAATAAAATTATGAATAAAATTGAAAAGGAGCACTCTAAAATAAATATGCAAATCCCTTTTCGAACCGATATTCGAGGAGAAATAAATACTGTCAATGACAGGCCAATTTATAGCAAACAATATCCTTATGCTATGTCAGTCTCAGATTTCGTTAATAATGAAATCGATAGAATGTTAAAAGAACAAATAATAAGACCTAGTAGAAGCCCCTATAATTCACCAGTCTTAGTAGTACCCAAAAAAGGTCAAAACGAAGATGGAACTCTAAAACACCGACTAGTTATCGACTATAAAAAATTAAACGAAAGCACAATACCGGACAGATACCCGATGCAAGACCCGTCTGTAATACTATCTAACTTAGGAAAGTCAAAATATTTCTCAACAATTGATTTGGAATCAGGATTCCACCAAATTTTAATGAAAGAGTCAGATATTGAAAAAACAGCCTTTTCTATTAATAACGGGAAATTTGAATTCTTACGTATGCCATTTGGGTTAACAAACGCCCCCAGAATATTTCAAAGAGCAATGGAACAAGTCGGAAAAACTTGTCATGTTTATATGGATGACATAATAATCTTTTCAAATACAATTGAACAACATTATACTGATCTAATTCAAATAATTAATATTTTACAACAAGCTAATATGAAAATTTCTCTTGAAAAATCGAAATTCTTTAAATTAGAAACAGCATTTCTTGGTTATATCGTTTTCCACAATGTAATTAAAACGGATCCTGAAAAAATTTCTACAATTATGAAGTATCCGATTCCAAAAAACATTAGAGAACTTCGAAGTTTCCTGGGACTCACTGGATATTACCGAAAATTTGTCCGAAACTATGCAAAAATTGCCAAACCCCTAACCAAATACTTAGGAGGAGATAATGGTAAAATTTCTAGAAGAATGTCTACAAAAATTACAATACAGTTAGATGATCCAGCTGTAAAAGCTTTTAACGAACTAAAAGATAATTTAATAGCACAAGTGGAATTAGTCCAACCAGATTACAACAAAAAATTCACTTTGACAACAGACGCATCAGATGTAGCTATCGGAGCGGTATTATCACAGGATAGTAAACCAATTACTTTCATATCCAAAACTTTAAATAAACCGAACAACTTTACGCCACTAATAAAAAAGAATTGTTAGCCATAGTTTGGGCTCTTAAAAATCTCAGAAATTATTTATATGGAGTAATCGGTATAGAAATACAAACAGACCATCAATCTTTATCTTTTACAATCTCGGATAAAAACCCGAACATAGAAATGAAAAGATGGTATTCTTTTATAGAAAGTTTCACCCCAAAAATAATATATAAGCCCGGAACAACAAATGTCGTCGCTGACGCATTATCTCGAATAAAATTAAATAACCTTACAGACAGCGATATAGATCAATCAAGCTCAGATCAAAATACACAGCATTCTGCCGAAAGTAGTTTTGAAAATGTAATACAAGAAACCCGTAAACCGTTAAATCAGTTTCAACAACAACTGTTATTAACAACGGGAAGGTATACAATACATGAGTCATTGAAAGTTTTTGACAAGACACGACATATAATCGAATATGATACGCCAGAAAATTTAATAACAATATTAAGGGAATATCTACCACCAAACATAACGGTAGGAATTCATTGCACCTTAGAAGATCTTTATCATATTCAATTACCTTTAAAAAATAACTTTACTAACAAATTTCTTTTTACTAAAATATTTCTACAAGACGTGGAAAAAAATGAAGATAGGGCGATTATAATAGAAGAAACACATTGTCGAGCTCATAGAGGACTAGACGAAAACTACAAACAAATCAATAGATTATATTATTGGCCAAATTTACTTACCAAATTAAGGGAATACATAAAAAATTGTACAATTTGCAACGAAAATAAATATAACAGGCATCCAATTAAAATTCCTATTGGGGAAGCTCCTATCCCAACTAAAGAGGGAGAAAATTTACACATCGATATTTATTACGCGCAGAATCTTATTTTCTTAACTTGTATTGACGCATATTCAAAATTCCTAGTAGTAAATGAAATTCAAAATAAACTAAACATCGAGAATAAAGTAATGGAATTACTTCAACAATTTCCACACGCCAAAGTAATTATGACCGATAATGAACCGAGCTTTACCTCTGCTCAATTTAAATCCTTTGCACAAAGATGTGGTTTAACTCTACATTTCTCAGACCCCAGACATAGTACCTCGAACGGACAAATTGAAAGGGCACATTCAACATTAACAGAATTAGCTCGTTGCATAAAAGAAGAATTTAATCTCATTGACTGTTCTGAAATAATTATTAGAGCCGCAAAAGAATTCAATCAGAGTATTCATTCTACAACAAACCAAAAACCTTTTGATATTCTCTATAATAAAATTGAACACAAAAACATTCCAAACATTCTGAAGAACACTCAGGAAAAAATGTTAGAAACACATAATGAAGGCCGTAAAGAAAAAGAATATCATGTAGGACAGGTTATTTATGAAAAGAAACATGGGGAAAGAAATAAGCTTAAAACAAGATATAAAAAACAGATTGTTAAGGAAAACCTACCTAATAAAATAGTAATCAATAGTAGAAACAGAACTATTCACAAAGACAATATTAAGTTTTAACAAATATTATATTTCTTTTAAATTTACAGACAATGCATATGTTGTTACTTCTAATACCATTCGTAATGATAGCCACTTCAGAAATAATTGATTACTCCAATCACGAATTTTTTCCCGTTCAAAGACAAAAAAGATATTCTTACTTACGAATCCTATAGCGATTTATTCCACGTAACCAATTTAAGTTTAAAGAAATAATCAATGTTGAAACAGAAAACATAAAGAGAGACACAAAAAAACTCGGCCTTTTTTAAACGTACAAAATGCAACCGATAATGACACAGTAAGTATTCAATAAAGTCCATGGCGAGTAGTTCTGGCAAAACAAGTTAATAAACTATTTTGTCTTAGTGCCCCTATACCTATTCTTTCCTTCTTCTGCATTAACATAAACAGTAATGATTATTGAACTCTTATTAAAATGCAAGTGGGCAATAATTAAATTTAAACTTTTATTATAAAATATTGCATTTAAATGAAATACATTTTGAGTTTTATTGTTCTGTAACTGTTAGATGCGTGTCAAGCTGTGTACACTGCCGTTCCGAAGCCATTGGCTAACATTTGCTGGTCAATCCAACTTCGGGCCAAGGCTACGTTGGCATAAGCTGCTGGAACTTCCTCATTACATCCTATTCCCCAAGCAACTATACCAGCCTGCTGATATCGGGATTCACTTGTACTTCCAATAGGACAAGCTAGTGGAGCTCCGCCATCCCCTTGACAAGTATCAATGCCACGCTGTCCACCTGCGCATATGAATGACCTATCCAATGCAAACTTTGGTCCAAGTCTAGTGCCTCTAAGTCGTGTTTGACAATTGTTAAACTCGACAATGGGCAATGGAACACGTTTCATTATGGCGCTATATTTGCCCATAGAACCAAAATCATCTTTTCCCCAGCCGGTAGAAAAACATGTGTTACCGGGTTCCGGAATATCATCTTGTTGTGGTAAACATATAACATTAATGTGATCATCCAAAGCAACTGGTTGACTTAGAATTACAAGTGCGAAATCATAAGCTATGTTTCTGCTTTTATATTCTGGATGCCATATAACAGTTTGAACCGATCTTTCTTGATACGGTAGGCGCTCTTTCGTTGTTTGTGTGTCCCACTCTCCAGCTCGGACAATAAATGATCCTGTTTTAACCGTCTCAACACAGTGCACAGCGGTCAAAACCACCTGTTTATGTATAAGTGATCCAGCACAGAAATAGCTTGAATTTTCTGAATGCAATAATGCTACCGTCCATGGAAACTCGCCAAAGCCCGCTTCATTTTGGGATACCCCGGAAAGAGTAAAATCTAATCCACCTGTGTTGCGAACACCGCAGCCCCTTGGTTGGTTTGGTCTTTGATCCAAGGGCGTCGGATTCAACGTCCTATTGAGCGTCCTATTATCATCACAACATACGTCTACAGATGCCGGGCATATTGGATCATCGGCGTTAAAACGAATGTCTATAACACCAAATCCGTCAAAAGAGCCATCTTCAGTGACACTATTCGTTGATGGATCACATTTATAATAAGGTACGCAATTACAAGTGGCAGTTTTGCCACTAGTTGAACTGAAATTTGAATGTTGTCTTATGGTTTCTATGGGATCGGGTGTAACCACTAATCCGATTCCGCTATGCAGTTGCGCTGGACGATTACTATTAGTATTAAATATTTCATCAATGTTCTTTTGTGCGTTTATATTCTGCTGAGGAGCAGGTGACGATAGGCCTAATAATGTAATTGCACATATTGATATAAAAGTACTTTTACAGCCAGTCATCTGTAATGTAAAATAAGAAATTATTTCAACATTAAGCTTGGACCAAATAAATGTTCAATGTTATTTAACTAAAAGTTTAATTCACTTTGACAACAGACGCATCAGATGTAGCTATCGGAGCGGTATTATCACAGGATAGTAAACCAATTACTTTCATATCCAAAACTTTAAATAAACCGAACAACTTTACGCCACTAATAAAAAAGAATTGTTAGCCATAGTTTGGGCTCTTAAAAATCTCAGAAATTATTTATATGGAGTAATCGGTATAGAAATACAAACAGACCATCAATCTTTATCTTTTACAATCTCGGATAAAAACCCGAACATAGAAATGAAAAGATGGTATTCTTTTATAGAAAGTTTCACCCCAAAAATAATATATAAGCCCGGAACAACAAATGTCGTCGCTGACGCATTATCTCGAATAAAATTAAATAACCTTACAGACAGCGATATAGATCAATCAAGCTCAGATCAAAATACACAGCATTCTGCCGAAAGTAGTTTTGAAAATGTAATACAAGAAACCCGTAAACCGTTAAATCAGTTTCAACAACAACTGTTATTAACAACGGGAAGGTATACAATACATGAGTCATTGAAAGTTTTTGACAAGACACGACATATAATCGAATATGATACGCCAGAAAATTTAATAACAATATTAAGGGAATATCTACCACCAAACATAACGGTAGGAATTCATTGCACCTTAGAAGATCTTTATCATATTCAATTACCTTTAAAAAATAACTTTACTAACAAATTTCTTTTTACTAAAATATTTCTACAAGACGTGGAAAAAAATGAAGATAGGGCGATTATAATAGAAGAAACACATTGTCGAGCTCATAGAGGACTAGACGAAAACTACAAACAAATCAATAGATTATATTATTGGCCAAATTTACTTACCAAATTAAGGGAATACATAAAAAATTGTACAATTTGCAACGAAAATAAATATAACAGGCATCCAATTAAAATTCCTATTGGGGAAGCTCCTATCCCAACTAAAGAGGGAGAAAATTTACACATCGATATTTATTACGCGCAGAATCTTATTTTCTTAACTTGTATTGACGCATATTCAAAATTCCTAGTAGTAAATGAAATTCAAAATAAACTAAACATCGAGAATAAAGTAATGGAATTACTTCAACAATTTCCACACGCCAAAGTAATTATGACCGATAATGAACCGAGCTTTACCTCTGCTCAATTTAAATCCTTTGCACAAAGATGTGGTTTAACTCTACATTTCTCAGACCCCAGACATAGTACCTCGAACGGACAAATTGAAAGGGCACATTCAACATTAACAGAATTAGCTCGTTGCATAAAAGAAGAATTTAATCTCATTGACTGTTCTGAAATAATTATTAGAGCCGCAAAAGAATTCAATCAGAGTATTCATTCTACAACAAACCAAAAACCTTTTGATATTCTCTATAATAAAATTGAACACAAAAACATTCCAAACATTCTGAAGAACACTCAGGAAAAAATGTTAGAAACACATAATGAAGGCCGTAAAGAAAAAGAATATCATGTAGGACAGGTTATTTATGAAAAGAAACATGGGGAAAGAAATAAGCTTAAAACAAGATATAAAAAACAGATTGTTAAGGAAAACCTACCTAATAAAATAGTAATCAATAGTAGAAACAGAACTATTCACAAAGACAATATTAAGTTTTAACAAATATTATATTTCTTTTAAATTTACAGACAATGCATATCTTGTTACTTCTAATACCATTCGTAATGATAGCCACTTCAGAAATAATTGATTACTCCAATCACGAATTTTTTCCCGTTCAAAGACAAAAAAGATGTTCTTACTTACGAATCCTATAGCGATTTATTCCACGTAACCAATTTAAGTTTAAAGAAATAATCAATGTTGAAACAGAAAACATAAAGAGAGACACAAAAAAACTCGGCCTTTTTTAAACGTACAAAATGCAACCGATAATGACACAGTAAGTATTCAATAAAGTCCATGGCGAGTAGTTCTGGCAAAACAAGTTAATAAACTATTTTGTCTTAGTGCCCCTATACCTATTCTTTCCTTCTTCTGCATTAACATAAACAGTAATGATTATTGAACTCTTATTAAAATGCAAGTGGGCAATAATTAAATTTAAACTTTTATTATAAAATATTGCATTTAAATGAAATACATTTTGAGTTTTATTGTTCTGTAACTGTTAGATGCGTGTCAAGCTGTGTACACTGCCGTTCCGAAGCCATTGGCTAACATTTGCTGGTCAATCCAACTTCGGGCCAAGGCTACGTTGGCATAAGCTGCTGGAACTTCCTCATTACATCCTATTCCCCAAGCAACTATACCAGCCTGCTGATATCGGGATTCACTTGTACTTCCAATAGGACAAGCTAGTGGAGCTCCGCCATCCCCTTGACAAGTATCAATGCCACGCTGTCCACCTGCGCATATGAATGACCTATCCAATGCAAACTTTGGTCCAAG